>NC_141789.1:2818897-3118897 GCF_054643075.1 Acanthaster planci
ACCAGGATTTTTTAAAAGTGTTTTGCATCTAAAAACAAGAACTGTCACACTCCGGAGACGCGACCCGTTTGTGGAACTTCCCGACCTCTTTTGTTCCAAACACCAGAGGGCGCTATCACAACAACTATGGAGTATGCACACAGTGTACATGTACAACAGAAAGGTTGTTCAAAAGAGGACAGGGTACCAAGGTCTGATATCCTTTTGAAGACAGGCACCAGTACGTACTGTACATGTATGTACATGTATGTACATGTATGTACATGTATGTACATGTATGTACATGTATGTACATGTATGTACATGTACTTAGCTGTACGCTAGTTTATTCATTTCATTATTTTCTAGTGTACCAAAAACATATAGTACATTTGGAGAATTTTTTAGGAGAGGGTATTGTTTTTATTTCAAATTTTTTCTTTTAAACACATTTTCTACAGACAAGAAGAACGGATAAGATCATCGTTGCACCTTTGGCGTCCTTTTATGCCCCAGGATATGACTTGCTGTAAAAATGGGGAGGGGGGGGTTCTACAAAAAGGGAAGTTTAAGAATTTACCGTGTATGGATGACAAGGTTTTATGGTGGAAGCGGTTCTTACCATCCGGCGGTGAAAAGGAAGGCAAACATTAGTAACAGATCATTTCCAGCCCCCCTCCACCCTGTCCACGGCAGGTGAGACTCCTCAGTTGGGAAGAGTTGGGGGGGGAACTACGCTTGCTTTAGACCGCCCGGCCGTCAAAGGAGTTGCCTGTGGAAATGTTTGGGTGTTGGTTGCTTCCTACTTGTTCCACCCTGGCCCTAGGGAGACAGGAGTATTGGGTCACCTGTATACTGCCCATTTATGTTGATTCAGAAGGAGCTGCGAACGCGTACTTTCAGTGATGTACATCGTCGGTTTCACCACGAACTGACACACCATATGTGTACAAAGCCTATGGACAGTGCATTACTTGGTGAAACCGACGACATGTTCATATACGGTATTTCAAACTGCACAGGTACTGTTTGGCATTCAAATACCTGGTACATCTATGTATTCATGCTTGTTAAGGAAAATTGTGTAAGTCTCAGTGAAAGAGGCCGCCATGAATAATGCCAAACATGTACATATGTCATGTACAGAGTGGTTTGTCACAGGGTACCCATTCCTGTCCATATATACTGCATGTGCAGGTAGTGGACGGCACCACCCATGTCAGATAATGCCTGTTATGCATCATGCTTTGCAACTGGTACTGGCAGTAGGTCCTAATTGGCAAATTTCCTTCCTCGTGGCCTTTTCCGGTCCCTGGTGTGTTCACAATGTTGTGACCATGCACCCTCCTCCCCAGTTCAGATTTGATGTAATGACACCTGACCTGCACTCTGGAGTCAAGGTCTGACTCCTGGGTATTCATGCATGTTCTGGTACAGAGCAGTGGACAGAGACACTCGGTTGATCGAGTTTGAACCGGGAAATCTGTATAATGTATGTACAAGTATTAGCCCAGTGCTGCCAAGTACTTGTACGTGCTAATAAAACATCAACTCTTCAGAATGTTCTTGCTTCGTCGACTACTGTGCATGCACATGTGGGGTACTTTCCAGTGGTCATCTGAGAATTGAGGCCAAATGCTCTTGAAACAGCAGCTCAGGGATTGATCGTGAAGGAATGCGGAAACGTTGAAAAAAACTTGAAAATACCTGGAGGATGTCACTGTCAAAACATGTGAATGCTAGGAGCATACATTGTATAATATACAAGAAAATGTTGTAAGTGCGGTGAAGCAAAACTTGGACAAATAAATGCCACTGGCATTATTGACTAATAGACTGATTCATGTAAGCCTGCCCCTTTGGTGTGTAGACCAGTCATTGCTGTGATTTATACCCGTACCCATGTGTGCACAAAACCTGACGTGCATTTACTGTACGTGTGTATGATACGCACAACCGACTCAGCTTGGCACTGGAGAGAAACACGTGTTACTGGTAGCTGCCCATGTTCACAGTGGGCGGAGCTCAACTGGTCTATTGGGGGTTGTGTGCCTTTTACAGGCAAAATCTTTGGCCATGTCCAATAACCAGTTCTTGGTTACTGTTTGAAATATTTTTGCACACAACTGTATGGCATCTGGCTGAAGGCTGCTGCCACAGACGTGTGTTTAAATTCAAGCCACGGCCAAGTACATGTAATATGTATATATGTAAGTAGACATGTAGTTCAGAGATGGCCTTATTGTTAATAGCCGTGTGAAACCTGTGGCAGGTGACTTGTGCTGACTGAGCCGTTCTGCAACAGAATTTGCTAAGCGTGAAAAGTGCTTACGACACAAAGCCAGGGTCACCAGCCATGCCTTGTGTGCACTGCTTGCTATTGGTTCTCAGCAGTTTCTGCCCAGCAGTTAGATTTAGTGAGCAGTCTTTCTTGCTTAGCAGATTCTTCGATTTGGGCCACTTTCTGTGTTTTGTCAGCTCATATGAAACTTGCCCGAGTCACGGAAAAACTTGTGGGAGTCAATTCCCACTGTGAATGTGAGTAACCAGCTTGAGTCAGGGTTACATGTGCACGTGTAGATCTATGATAATCTATAATGTAGAAAGTTGGGGATTAACCGCTACCAGAAACCTGATCACTTCATCAAAACTTCATTGAAAATATTCCACAAAATTTCACTTTCCACCATTTCTTTCTCAGATTAACCGAGAAAGTGGAAAAAACGAATTAATAAATGTTCTGGAAGTACCAAATCACCATGAAACACCTGTTACTGACTCTGACCAATGCCAGTCACCCCCTCCCCACAATAACAATCACGAACTCCACCTGTGTGCTAACAAACCTCAACTGTCATCGAGTCGAGAGACTATCAGCCAGTCAAATCTGCTGGAAACAAATCTTGTGAAAACCACAGCGGTTCCATGAATCATACATGTACATCGCACTTTAAGTTCATGCACAGCCTATCATTTGGAGATCATAGCATATGGTTTTTGCACAATTAATGTGTTGATAGATCATAGACTGAGCGATCCACAGTGTGGCCAGGGGAATGCCAGTTTCAGACAGGCTGAGCCTGTTTCCTACAGTTAAGCCTGAAGTTCGACTCGTTTTCGATTCAAGGACAGGATTAATATTTTCCATTTGAGGGCACGAATCAATCTAAATTACATACATTCCTGCAGAATTTAGGAAAATTTCCCAAAATGGACTAACCGCGGTCAGGAAGTGTGCCCATTTCCTTCTGATGTGCACTGAATGCCCGGCACTGCACAGGTAGATGCGTGTGTATACATACAGTTGTCATAACCACCTCCTAAGTTCTCCAAGTTTAATGAATGTGCGAACTCCTTTCATAGAAGTTCAGGGACACATTTTATTTATAGGCCTACATGTACAAGCTGTTGGTGAACATTGGCATGCCAGTATGGCAGAGAATGCTAGCTCAGTCCAGATGATGGATTATATTCAATGCTTGCATTGAAATGGCACTGCGCACAGACATGGATTGGACATTGGGAAATGCTAAAAGTGAATTTTGCTAGTTTTCTTGACTGAGTTCTTTAAGACTGAGTCGTCCACTCGAAACCTTTTCATTCACTGCCATGATAAGTTTGTAACTGTGCAGATCTTTGCCTGTACCAAACCAAAATTGCTAAGATGTACCATGGTATTTGGTATAAAAAGTACAGCTCCACTCTTCTCTCAACATTTGCATGAACTTTTGCGAATCAATCTGTCAGTGATGGCTTCCGAAGCCCCTGACTGGCATACCAATAGCCCAACAATTATCCTCGGTGCCGGGCAGCGGTGTGTGTGTGTAATGACCCCTGCGTCACCTGTCAGAAGGGTGGAGGTGCTCCAGCTCGGGGCCACCTGTCCTCCCAGCTGGATGCCACGCCCACTTATGACATCACAGGACGGGCGGCCTGCCGCATGCTGCTTTGGTTTGAGGCTTGCCAACGGGACCTCTGAGGTGTGCGCAAAGGTGGGGCGTCATAAATATCATGTTACACTTGTGACTCACCGGGGTTGCCGGTTGGACTTGGGTTAAATGGGTATCACCCCATCGGCTTGGACGCACTGCGTCCCAGCTACAATCTGGTCGACCGTGTAAAGTGACCAGCCTTCATATTTGATAAACCTTGTCGAAATGGTACATCATGACTTGCTACGAATTTAAAAAGGGGGGAAGGGCTTAAGCTCTTTGTTTGGGGGGTCCTGTGTTTATGTTACAGGTCATTGCATTTCTGATGTCTTTGACCCTCGCGCAGTTATTCTGTCGGTAATTTATTAATCAATGGGCCATTTCATGTTGCACATGTGTGGTTATAAACTGTCATGCCTTTTGCCTTCTGTCATGCCTTTTGCCTTCCGCAACACCCTGTGTCATGACAAGGACATTTAACTTCTTGACAACTTAGGGCCTATTAAAATGAAATATTTTTGAATATTTTTAATGATGAGTCGAGATTTTCATGTATCTCCCTCCCCGAAGCTCTTTTGCAGTTAAGGTCATACCCGGCCAATTGACATGCGTCTGGATGATAACAGTCACTTGCTCTTCAAGTACATGTACCTTTTACCAGATTGATTCCACAACACGTTCGGTGCTGATCCACTATGCCTGCATGCAGTCCTGTCGTGGCGATGTCTTTGATGCCCGGTCTTATTTCTGTCTACCTGGCACCTCACCTAACCAGCATCCATCAACTCTATGACTCCCGGAGCCCCAGGGGCCCAACCTACAGTGCAGGGCAGGATTGCCAACTGTAGGGGCCAGGGCCTTTCTGTGTAATAGCCCGGTATCGATTTCACCCTCCGTGTCTGCTCAAGTCAACACACCTGCAGCCACTTTGTGTAGGATTCCTAAGACACCTGCGTCACTAGGCTGGGTTGCCCCCAGTGTTGGCAGGCACGTGCGTGACTAATGTACCCGGTATCACTTCTTGCAGAATGGTGCAAAGATTCCATGCTCTGTCCATTTTGGATTGTTTCGTTGTATTATACCTTTGGAATTTGTAGGGGAGGTTAGTAGCTCATGTCTCATTACAGGACGGAGAACTTGCTTCCTGTTTGGAAGTTGGGGATGGGTCACTGCAGAGGAGAGAGAGATTTTAAGCAGGCATCTCTTTGTCCATTTTACATGTAGGTGTATGAAGTCACTTCTTGGAAATGTGAATTCTGAGCTGGGAAGCTCACACAGGAAGGTTCATATTTCTTCTCTCCTGATTTGCCTTCCTTTGGTGGCTGACTTGACACAATGAATCAGGAATGGCTGAGGACCTCGGATGTCGATGCGTCCAAAGTGCCTATAGTCAGCCTAGTCATATCTCTGGCCGAAATACATCATGTGGTCAAGTTGCCAGTGAGTAAAGTACAGTGTACATGTAGTGTTGATCTGCACTCTGTTTCCGTGCGTGACCAGTGGACGTCATTGTGGGAAAAAGAATGCACTTATCATAATAACCCTTCATTGAAGGGGTGTGCTGTATGCATTGTGGGGCAGGTTACAAGAGAAAAGTGCTAGCTACACGCACAGTGTACCTTTACATACACGTAATCTACGTTGCTTTAGTACACCATGTATAATTGTATTCTGACTTCATGTTAGATGTGTGTGACCATTGTACATTGTGTTTTTAAACAAGTGATCCGTTGATGAAACAAAGAGCCAGAGGACTTATTGAGTTACTTTGAAAATGTTCCGGAAACTTAGAGGTTGTTCTGTCCTTAAAACAAATGATCTCGTCAAAATTTCAGACAGTGTAAATTTGATATGTACACCACATGCTCTCGGACTGACTTAAGAAGTGGTCATTACCTAAAGTCATCTGTAGCCAAGCAGAATGGCGTATGGTTACATGTGAGCCACCTCTTGCAGTGTGTGAGCTGGGTGCCCAGCACAAGACCAAGCCCTGAGCTGAGTTCTGGTTGTCTCGGCACATGTATCAACATTATCTACATGCCGAAGTACAGAGTTGTACATGTACCGTACACCTGTACCATGGACCAGTACATACATGTACATGTATTTCTGCCAACATGTGGTGTTACTAATTCTCTTTCCGCTGAAACTTGTACCAGTACACCATTTGCGAGGAGTCACTGTATTGCTCACCCACCTGACAGAGATCCCGTGTCTCCTGCTTTTGTTCTAATCTCCGCTAATGCCTTTGACATCTTCCATAGATGCAGCTGACAGGCAGCGAAGACTGGATGTCGGATCATTGAGACTAACCATATTCCCTTTCACTCTTCTCCTTCCCCCCCATGATCACAGAGGCTGTTTGCGGAAGGTCTCGGGGTGGGAAGTTATGATGAAACTTTGGCAGGAAGTCAGAGCGGGATGACTGCTTGAACAACAGGGAGACAATCCAGCCCGCCCGTGTCAGCAGGTAAGCTTTCCATTGGTCAGTAGCCCGTTTCCCCTGAGATTCCTCAGCTGTTTTGGGTTGTTGTTTTCTTTTAAAGAGCGTGCCAGCTTTGCGAACAAATGCAGTAACTCAAAGAAATTAAAGTTATGTGCGTGCCCAATTTATAAAGCGTGGCCATGACTATACCTTCCTTCCTTCCTGCCAACCCCCCTTCTTTCACAGTCTTCAGGAAAATACATGTATCCAAACAGCAAACATATGTCCTCACACACACACATCATACCCTGTCAGGACCAGGTGAATCAGACCCTGTCTTGAGTCCTTTGAATTTGTCAGGTTTCGTTGCTTGTGCAGTGGCAGGTTTCAGCACGCCGTCACCAGGACAGTCTACTCGAAAGTTTAGTGAAGCTATTCAAATCATGTTGGAGTCACGAAGCACAGGTACACTTCATGCCTTTGCTCACTGTGAAATAAGTCAGCAGAAAAGTTGGGCAGAATGTGGCAAAACATAACTATTTCTACTTTACTCATATTTCAATATGTAATGTGCTATTGAGCCGACCCTTGTGCTTTCACCTATTGTTACCTACTGTTTGTGGGCATTCTTTTATTCCCGCAACAGAATAACCTGAATCTCGTTTTTCAGGCTGTGAACACCCCTTTTCTACATCCTGATTCCTTCAACAGATACATGTACTGCGTTCCCCAAATCCTCAAATTTGTCTTTATCAAAGAGGAAAACCTTGTGAGGACCTACATGATGTATGCAAGTCCCCAGAGAGGTTTTCACTGCATGGGTTGCTAGGACAGTCTCTCTCATCCGCAGGTCCAGCAAGGAATAATGTGTCTGTACGTTATTTTATTAAAGCATGCTCTTTCCCTGACGACACTCTTCGCTTCAGGTACTGTGCATGTACCAGCACCCTATCAGTACTTATTTCAGATGGCAAGAGATTTTGTATCATGTTCTAAGAATTGCTGTGAAAATGGTCCAGCTTGCCTTTATCTGTGTCAAAATGCTCTCCAGCAACAAACCGGTAGCGTGCCGGTTTTTCAAAAAGCATGCAATGAATCATAGAGATAGTGTAACATTCAAGGTACTTTTTCACTTAGTGAAAAGCTGTAAACAGTTTTCCAGTTGTCAGTACTTGAACCAGCTGGACCCCATAGGAATAAGACCCTGTAGAATTGGGGTGGGACGACCTTTTAATCCTGTGCCACCTACCGAACAGAATGACACAAGGAATGTGCTCTACCATAACTGCAAAGCAATCCCACTCAAATTAGAGCTTCTTGTTGATAGCGCAGTCGCACATTGAACCGTTCCCGTTGTGCTTTTTCTCCAAGTGACTCTTTTCCCTGATATCTATATCAGAGCTGCTGTCACAGTGAGTCACTTTGACCATTCCATCCTGACCTGGAGTGAACCTGTGCATTTCAGTTAATGGCACAGATGGGGGGAGGGGAGTTGATGAGATCCACCAGGTTGGGAGATTGGGTTGCTGAAGGTTTATCATGTTTATGTCCGTGTTCATGTCCAAAACGGTTGACAGGTTTTCTCTCTTCACAGGTTTTGCTGTATCTAGTTTGTTCCCTCCTGTGAGAATATGCATGAGGTGGGATGGGATTTTTGCCGCTGGGAGGACACATTTTTTTTTGGGACATTGGAGATGTCCTGTCCCAGAGTCCCATCATCCCAAATAATTCAGGATAGTTTTCCTCATCCCTGAGATCCCTCCATCTCACTGCATTGCTGTATTGTTCATTCTTCCTGTTATGTACCAGATTTGCTCAAGCTGAAGTGCACCCTCACTGGTAAAGGAGTGTCAGGCCATCGGGAAGTTTTTCAACCCGACTCGAGCTTGCACCAAGTGGGCCCAAAAATCGTACTTTCCCACACAAAAAAAATCGGTTTGGCTGTGGTTGCTTAGCGCGTGATGTGCCAAATGTGCACCTATGCACACACATGTTGAGTTCCCACCAAACAACCACCGCTGCTACATGTACGTGTAAATTTGTAAAAACACGCCCTCTATTGTTGCTGCTTGGATCAGATACAGTAGAGTACCGGTGCATGTACCATATTACAGTACAGTCAACTCTGTCCTGTTACAAAATACATGTACCAGAACATCAAAGCAAAGAAACGGCTTCATAAATAATCCTCAAGGACCAGCACATCAAATCAGTTTGAGAGATCTTCTATCAACACAAATATCCCTTTGGCATCTCCTTTTGCCCAGTTTAATTACCTTAGATTCTGTTGTGAGCATTTTTTTTGGTTTTGGACCAATGCTGCGCCAGTGCGCTTACGACATTTTAACTGTAGGTACATGTCAGTACATTTAGGTTTTGACAAAAATATTTGTTGAGCTGCTAACGTCCAGCTGCTTCCTGTTGTTTGCCGAAGCAGGCATCTAGTCTAAATTTGTTCTTGCAATTTTTTCTTTTCACAGTAATTGCCCCGAGTATTTGTCTAGCTGATATCTTTCGACACCAGTTCCATAGTTACATGTACCTGTATGTGCTTTGGCGTACATGCACAATCAATCAAGCAGGCAAAATGTTCACACCGGTAGAAATTCTACCCCAAGTACTGTTTTCCTGTGTGAGTTTGTGTACGCAGAGGGGGCCTTAGGGGGTAATCATGTCCATGCATGCACATCCTGTGAACTCCTACACAAAGTGCTTGCGCGTCAGTCGCACTTTCAGCCAATTTTAACCCATTTTTGGAGGGGAGGGAGCTTACCGTATATCCCTATTTTGGCAGGGGCAGCACTTCCCGTCTGTTGGATAGTCGTCAAAGACCAGGCAGCTTATTGCAATCACGGGTTTGGATTTTTTGGAGGGGGGGTGGGGGGAAATTGTTCAAACTGTACATTCCACGCCTCAGAACTCCCAGTGGACCGCTTAATCAGTGCAGCGACTTCAAGCAGCCCAGTGGAAACTTTGTCTGAAGCTGGGGCTGCGTGTGCAAGTCCATGAGTAAGGGAAGAGGAGAAAAAAAACACTGTGTAGGGCCAGGGGAGCGACCACTGTCCTCTTTTGTCAGGGCTTCCTGTATTACTGCTACACGTCTTTCAGTGAGAATGTACCACGCGACACCCAGGTGTATATTGGGTGAGAAAGTTTCCACAACAGGTACAGTAGGAATAGATGGTGCCTTCCACCACTTCTTTGATGAAAGGTGAGGGGATATCCTTAACTGCCCTTTGACAATTGGTGTATTTCCATTCTCAAGTCTGTTCCTCTCATTCGAACACTGCCAAGTTACATGTAAACTTATGTGTTTTGGACACATGCACTCGGAAAGTTGCTTTGCACGCAGCCTACGGCTTGTGCACGGGACTCAACTCCGGATCACATACATGTACACTTGATGAGAGTGCCAAGATTGGCCCTCATTTGGTTCCCACGAATAGGCATCAGAGTTCCCTCAGTATCGTAGTTCTTGCTCGCACACGTTACGTATGCATGTACATGTAGATCCTTTAAAAAATTTCCAGACAAATCCGCTCACTCTAAACACTGTTGTACAGAACATGGAAGCGACACTGATGGAGTTGTTACAGAGTGTACTTGACCTGTACATTATGTTCTTCCTCCGTCCCCTGAAAGGGCCTGCCAAGCAGCAGCCCAAACCCTTCAAAGTGCAGCCTCAGTCAGTGGACGTCACTGGCTAATTCGCACCACCTGAACCTTGCCAGGCGGTTGTTATTGGTTGCGTGGTCTCTCTTCCTCAGCCCCGGTGATGATTTCTTTTCTTTTTTTTCTTGTTTGATGCATTGCTCATGCCCACGTTTACATCCTCCTTCTCCCGAAAATGCCCGAGAATGAGTAGAAAACAGGATGAGATTAAGACTAGCTGTAATTTGTTTTGCCCGACCCCTGCTCGCTTGAGTAAAAGCAGATCTCGCCTTACAGGTGTCATTCCATATCCCCTCGTTTCTTTCTCCCCCCCCTCCCACTTTTCACTTTTATCAGCTGAAGTCCATTTCTGAAATCTTGCTGTTTCCGCTGACAAGTATTTCAATTTTACCGGCCACATTTTGGCTCGTCATTGTCCAAGATGAAGGTGAGACGCCAATTACCTTTCAGTCTGTTGTGAATTACCGTCTTTCCTGTCAGACTTGGAGGGCAGTTGGTGTCCATGTATCGAAGACACTGGTATTTTGGCGAAGTGCAAAGTTATTGGAGAGCAGATTGGAGACTTGGAAACTTTTTCAACTCAAAACGCGGTCCCGTAAGTCTCACAGATGGTGGAAGACAGTTGCTAGGATAAACTTGACTCAAGGACACAATGAACCCATGCTGCACAGTGTCTGATATCTGGCATCTCATATCTGGTCTGCTTTAACATGGTCTCCGCAGGTTAAGGAGGCAGTAGAAATTTACTCTCAAAATGGGGCTCTTCTGTAATTTTTTTTGGGGGGTGAACATCCAGAAAATTGGGGCATCGATGATATAGACTCCATTTTGAACATGGACCTGTGTGACCTCAGAGTACACACCTCCAATGTTCCTGTTAATCTCCATAAAAAAAATTTGAGGGTGTCTTCTCTGGGATGCTTGGCAAATGAATTGGGCAATTCTGTCGTATTGTTGGATGAGAGAAAAAAAAAACATATCCTTCCAAGTTTAACCTTCCTAACTGAAAAGATTTCCCCCCTGGCCGGAGTGTCCTTTCTTCCAGCTTCTCTATTGTCGCAAGGTCGCCAGAGGCCAAACAACAAATTAAAGTTGAACTAAAAGTGTTGCTTTCCTCTCAAGACCACTAGGAAGATCGGATCCACTTTTTTTTCTGAAACACTTTTCTCAGGGCTGGAGTCTTTTGCCAAATTAGTCTTGTCAGCTTGGACATGTGGAGAAAGTAACAGGAAAACTAACCCAGCGTTGGCTGAACTTGGTCCATCGACATATTTTCGAGACTTTTAATTGCTACATGCACGATACTTCCTGTCAATTAGTAACCCTAAAACAGTCTAACGTGATCAGAACACTTCTGTCATGAAATTGGACGGACAAACAAACGACCAAACACGCTGAATTAACTTCAAAGAAAGGAAATGTAAAGGAAAAAAAGTTTAATTGAGAATGATAAATAAACTAATTGAAATTATATACAATATGTACAAAGAAATACTTGAAATGAAGTATGAAGTACTTGAAATTAACTCAAACTTGAGAAACAATCCAAACTCTGAACAATCCAAAATAAAATGTGGGGTTAAACCAACAAATTTTTAGTTTCAGCGGCAGTTTCAGGGAACTTATCTCGCTGTATGGCTTTGCAAAACTCAAATACCCAAGCTTAAAATGAACTCAAAGTAATCAAACAATTGAATTAATAATGACATCCTCAAAACAAAATGAATTTAACCAATGACAAGTTTGCAAATAAAGCCCACCAAGAATTAGAAAGCATTACGAAATTAATAGCTTCGTCAGCAACAAATTATAAAGTAGTTAATTCAAACCCCAGTTAGGTCCGATAACTGCTGGGTACTTCTAGACCAAGGTGGAAAGGCGGGTGATATCCGTCCTGTCCCTGTGGCTGTAACTGCGAAGTTACGGTCAGCCTTGGCTTGAGCTAAAGTATCAAGCTCAGGACTTCCCTGCCAGTGGTTTTCCCAGGCCTTACTCAGAGTCATCAGGTTGCTTCCATGGGAACAATGATCATCTACAAAAATTGAAATGACCGAAAGCTCTACAAATCCCTGTCCTTTTTTGATGAGTTTTGATCGATTTCCAAAACTTGAAACGAAATCCACACAAGACGTTACAAATCAACTACCAATTCTGCATTTCAATAAATCTGGGCCAAATACGGTACTTTTGCAGGGCAGAAAACACATCTCAGTAATATAACATATTTAAGCATATTCAGTCTTCATACAAATTCAACAATATGGACGATGTAAAACTTACAGTAATCCGGGGAGTTTGTGCACTTAAACTTCAGGCGGAAGCCATGTGGAGACTGGTCAATTCCTCAGGGTGTCAGTGGTATCAAGAACTTTGAAGGTGTATCACACTTTGACCTACGGCCTCAGAATCTCAGTTGGCCAACCCTTTACCTGCGGTGGGTGGCCGTACCCACTCACCCGTCGGTTCGGGTGGCGACCTAACACAGCCAGCACTTGGCAACTCTCTCTCATCAAACACACTGACGGACACCCTTCTTCATCCAACGCAAGAAATGATCTCACTCAACACTTACAATCAGCTTAAATTTTTAATGAATAATATACCTTTTGAATCGTTGTAAGGTTTCTGTTGTTACTGATTTGAATCTGCTTGGAAGAAGCCTCCATGGTGTGCAATTTTTTCTCATTTAAAACAAAAGAATTCTCCCTCCCTTTTCATGAATTTTGCATTTGAATATTCAAATTTGAAGAATAATATTCAAATATTCGATAATCGATGAATATTCGGTTATTCAGATATTCAGCACAGCCTGACTGTTATCTTCTTCTGGTATCGTCAATTCAACAATAATGGAAGGGATGTTGAAGGTCTGTATCCAGGTGAAATTTTTGTTTCGGAGGGGGAGGGATGAAAGGATAAAAAGGAGCCTTACAAAGTTCTTCCTTTCAGATGATATCACGTCCCACTTTTGATCACTGCACTTTGCCGGGAAGCCTTCAGAGTTCAAAGACCCGGCTGTATTTTCTCAAGGACCATCAATCCATCGCCCACTGGGTCCCAGATTCCTCCCCAGATTTTTTTTTTTTTTGGGGTAGGTTGCTAAATATTATGACATTAGTAGTGCTTGTGGCCTTGAGAAATGCCAGTCCACTTTCAATTGTTCAAGTGAATACTGTGGTGGGTGGGAGGGGGGGGAGATTGCTTGATAACAATGAGAACAACCCCTCAGTAGTGGCTGTCGGTGAGGGGGGAGGAGACAACTGCGGACATGTTGAATGTTTCTTTCGGCTTTCTGTTTGAAAGAAATCAGCATTCTAAATAAGGTACGTGTACTGCAGCCTTTCTTTTTTGGGGAAGGGGGTCGAGCGCACTTTTCAAGGACAGTCATTTTTAGAAAAAGAATCTCTCAGGCCTCCCTTGAACCCAAGACCTGGATATGCCACTGCCCCTCATCAGGAAGATGGCCCACAATCCCATTCCAGTGTCATCAGATTTGACTTCTGAAGATTGGAATCATTGTTCAGCAACATTTGTGAGTTACATGTTATCAAAAGTCAGCCAGAAACAAAACTGCATGGCATTTTGGCTGGTAACCGTTTTTTGGTTTTTTTTGCTTGGAAAATATTTTCTCTGCTAGTAATATTCAGCAACTTTGTTTTGCTAATGTACAGTTTTGCATGGTTGAATGTCAAATGGTAAGCGAAACATGAACTTGCACTGGGCAGGAAGGTGTGCACCTGCCACTACCGGTAGCAAATTTGAATTTCTGCTCGTAGTTGGTCAGTTGTGTAGTCATACATGTACATGTAGTTTATGTACATGTAGATGTAGTTTATGTACATGAAGAGAGATTGATGTGATGGATACTAACTGTTTGCCATGTACATGAACTGTCTGTTAAACCTTGGAGAGGAAATAAGACTGGTGTTCTGGAATATTTACAGATGGGCTTTGATTGAATTAGAACATGTGAGTGTCCTCAAACAGAATTTCATTTTTCTCAAGGCACTGACCTTTTGAAGAATTTCACACAATAAATCCGGACTTTGGCTCAAATCTGTTCGGATAATGCAATTTTGGTCATCTGCCCGGACAAGTCAAGAGATTCAAATACGTTATTGTTCCCCGCCCCACTGTTCAACCAGCGGTGTGCAATTTCACACTCATTAATTCAAATTATCCGGGCCCACCACGCCAGGATCAACCCAACGCCACCGGGGTTGGAAGACCCAGCAACCAGCTGTGGAGAAGGCAGACCATTTCCAGACCCAAACAGGGTCTGATGACATTCCTTCAGACCGCAGTGTTCCCAGGAAAGAAACCCTGTACATTTACCTACAGGTCCCTTTTGCCACTGACCGAGGTCCAACAATCCACCCCCCCTTCAAATTTCCTTCCCACCATCAATTCCAGTCAATTTGTCACAGTAGTACCAAACAGGTGTTCCCATGAATAGCCCCCCTGCTGTATCAGCACGCTATTTATCTGGAAAAATCTTACCCCTTACAAATAACATTGCATGATCCAGTTGTGATTTCTGTGGTTTCCGTGTCACCAGGCACCCGATATTACAAATATATTCCAAAACAGTATCAGCATGATAAACAGATGCCTTAAAGAAGCACTCATGAGTGTCATTAAAGTTCCTGGTCGTAGTTTAAACTCATTATAAGATCCCAGTTCTTCCCCTAAGGATAATTTTTGAACCAAAGGAATATCCACCAAGTAAACAACCTTTGAAACCTGTAGCTAGAAATCTTTGAACTCATTTCAGCTCCTTGTTAATTAATGGAGTACCGTTTGGAGATCAATGACGATTTGGATCAACAGATTTGGATCAACAAATTTCATGTATTGCCAAAGAAAAAAAAAGATATCAGGGCCTCGTGAAACAAATTGTTTTCTGTATTGTACAAAAATCAGCAAAAGTGTACTCCGTCTGCGTTTAGTTGCTAGAAAAAATAGAAATGAGATTTAATATGTGTAAAACCGGTTTGGCACCGGCTGGAAAATTCAGGGTAAACGAATAGATTGGCTTTTGATTATTTCAGCGAGTTACAGAATCACTCCGCCGACAGTCGTGCCTCATCAAACTCCCAGCTTTCTCTTTAGCTCGTAGGGCAGTTCAGTCTTGCGTTTGACGTGACATTTCATTCCCCCACGGTCAGTCGACAGGTACTAATGACTTCGCCTGGGACATCTATATGTCACGCAGGCTTGTTTTCTTTATTCCTTGTCTAGAATTGCACTGTGTGACATCACCGCCGCATAGCAGCTGCTATTTATATTTCAAAATTACTCCCTCTGTGTGAGCGCCATCAAGTTGAATTGTATTACACAATGGGTAACCTTGATCATGATAGTGTCATGGAGTGCTTGTGACTTTTGTCTCAGTTGTTGGGTCAATTTTTTCCTATACATACATGTGCATGTTCAGGTACTGTACTTCACAGGAGCATACCGGTGTTTACATGTGCAGACATGTGCAAACATCTGCCATAAATAATTTGTCTCAACACTGTACCTGTCTGCTGAATGCTCTCTAGAGATGCCTCTCAGGGTCTCAGGAGCAAGAAAGGGGGGAACTTGGGAGGAAGGTGGAGAAGGAAGACAGAAATTCACGACGAAGATGCTCATTGATGCAAAAGATGACTTTGGTCTTTCTCTTGAAGTAGACCAGATATACCAATCTAAGGATGTGCATATTTGCAAAGAAAATTGGTTCGCCTGAGACTTGGACCGGTGAATGTTGGCAAGTGCATTTATGAGCAAAGTTTGTAGGTTCCTCTGGCTATTCTTTATTGTTTCATTTCTCGTACTTGTGATGTACTTGCACATAGTCAGTATGGCTTCCCTCAGAAATCAAACTTTTAACTGTCAGCAAGTGCCCCTTGGTCAGACAAGAATATCATTCTTTGTTTAGAGTGGGGAGTAGGGCTAATAGTTTCAATCAGCAAGGTAATTTATAATATTAAACTATGAGGAATGCTGTGAGTGTCTCTCCATCTGCTCCGGTAAATCACCGGCTTCCCTTTGCCTTCAATTCTGCGACAGCAAGTCTGCTCATATCACTGGAGCCACTGCCACTTTGCCCCAGCCAAGGAAACACTAAAAAACATGCCCTGTGAGAAGTTTATCAATCTGTCAATCTGATTGGCCATCTCTTGGCCCAGGAGCAATACCCGATTGGTTAGTGATTAGCCCAGTCCCTGCCAATCACAGGGCAGCACTGACTTGGCTTCTCTAAAGCCCCACCCCCACATTTCTGCCCTGTGCAGTGCACTGTACTGTACATGTACATGTACATGTACACATAAAGCACTGAGAACATTGTTAGGCTTACTGGGTTCTGCGTGAATGAAATAGTGGAGTAGTTCATGCAGTTAGTAATGCAGTATGCCATGGTCCAGTGGAGATGTAGTGACAGTGCCAGCGCCGAGTGAAGATAGACTGTGTGTGTTCTCTCCCCTCCGGACAAAGATAACCCATGCTTCAGTTGCACACAAAAGTTATCTGCTCCTGAAGAAACTCGCTGCATGTGTGCTCTGGCAAGTTCCGGGATTGGCTATGCCGTGAATACATGTAGCTGGTCTGATCTTTGGAGGAAAGTCCACTGCTGTCAATTTGTTTGTACAACTCTGCATTGTTGGGGCTGAATGCCTTTTATTCCAGGGTTTTTATCTCCGCGGAACAAAACGTGTTACTCTGGAGAACAAACGTGTGTTTTTTTTTTTAACCCAACCTCAGATAATTCCCAGGAGTTTAGCGTGTTTGCCGATCGTTTCTAGGCTTCTATTTCTCTTTATTTTGGAAGACAAACGAAGTTGCCTTTTGGACTAGCTGGGTGGCAAGTTGTGCCCGTCCCCTCCTAGGTGTATTTTGTGACACGAGCTGGGAAACATGGATGGAAGAACTGCAGTTTGGAATTTATCTTCCAGAAGACAAAGGATTGCGAATATTTATCTTGTGTGGCTCATCGCAGCAGTGTGCTGTTTCTGTCAGGATCTCGTCGAAGCTGGCCAAGGTAATTCAACGGTTAAAACCGTGTTAATAAAGCCTGTGTATTCTTAGGCTGCCTAAAAATGTTGTTATACCCAAACCAATCAAGAGGAATGGGTTGAATTGTTTTTATCAGTTTTATATCTCTTTATTCCCAATTTATTTTCTTTTCTAGTAAAATGTCATTTGTCTGTTTGTGTTCATGAAATTTTTCCACTCTTCTTTTTGAAGTCTTGTTTCTTGGTTTTTCTTGATTATTCAGTAAAGAGTGTAAGCAGCGTTAAAATTATATAAAGACATGTACTCTGTCCATTTGCACAAAGCAGGTCTTTGTGATCTGTTCAGGAATTAGATCTAGAAACATTTTGAAGTTTAAGAGCACTGTAAGTGTAAACATTGCTGTGTTCTTCAACTTCTTAAATTCTGGATATGTAGGCCATATTTTACACTGGTCATATTGAAATGTGCGTGGAAACATCATTGACCACTCTGTTTATCAGTCTACTCAACCTTTGGTGGCGTGGTTTCTTGTTGCGTTGCATGTTCTTCACAAAAATTGTCGTACTGATCACTGGGTGCAGCAAAAACCACCTTGAATTCCTCCAGCCTTGGTGCTCATCATCTCGTGGTATTGCAAATTTCATGGCAAGGGCCGGAGTAAACTTTAGCTAATAACCCCAGTGGTCATGTTCAGGGTTTGTAGAGTACAAAGCTCAGTGCTGTAGTACTCGCACTCGGTACTCGTACTCGACTACAACACTGAGAAAACTCAGTGTTTCTTTACATGAGCCATTATGCTAATTTGAAAGTACTGAGTAGTTTGTTTGAGCTTTCGTCTTTTATTGTTCCTGATATCAAAGGATTCTTTCCTAACAAATGAGTAGTGCAGCTGTTGCGGTCCCTACCCTCAGCAATAGATGGGATGACACCTCTAGTTAACGGTGCTTGCAAACGAGACAGATGCCCTGTTATTAGGATAGGCACTCACATGCATGTACAAGTAACGGTATGTCCATCGTCCTTGGAGATGGGCCGCCCTGACGGCATCAGGCTCTTCTTCTTTCCTCGAGAGTCTCCGAAAACATTCCTTCCAGAGTAACATTCTCAGAGGTTCATCGCGTGCGTACACAATCTGACATTCACACCAGAGAAGAAATGTTCACCTTGCCTCATCAAAAAGAGGTTGCCAACATGAGGAAAGGACTGGCACTCACCTGTAAGTCCCAATTGACAAACGGTTTCCCCAAAGTCGCTGTGACATTGACGGATTGTCGGAGGCAGGGAGTCTGGAAACAAGATGAAAGGCTAATGACCTGATCTCCCGTCCAATTAGTAAACTGCTGCGCCGGAATTATTAAACGAAGGTTTGATCTGAAATCGGACGAAGACTCATCGGGCATAGCAACTTAAATGCAGAGACCCAAAGTGGTGACTAACCCCAAAGATTATTGATGTAATCAAACATGTTATATTGATTTATGGATTAATATACAGAGACTAACGAGCTTGAACCCACAAGTGATTTTTAACGATCATGCTTTTACATTACATGTATATCTTCCCACAATATTAAAAATGTCCACGCAATTATACGCTGGGATTAAGCTAATTCACAGGAAGCATCAGATATGTGCATTCAGTCATTTCATTTTTGTCTATTTGGGTGGAAAATTGGTCTGACGACGGCTGACCTGTATTCTGTGGAAGGACATTTTCAAGATTTGCAATCACTTCAGCCTGCAGCAGTGCAGGTCAGACTACCTCAATTATTTCTTAATATCATGCAGTAGTTTCTCTTTGGAATATTTTCTTAGTCTTGGAGGTAGAAACAAGCAGAGAATGTCTCGATCTTGAAACAAGGATAATTCCAATTTCTAAGAAAAAAATTACTTTATTACTGTTATGTACATGCATAAAAAGGCACTGATTCATTGCAAGCGGAGAACCAGCCCATTTCTTCACTTTGTCTTGAGCAGCATACCAGGTAATTCACATAACTTCCTGTATCAATATGTGTCTTCTTTTCAGCCAAAGCATATTATGTGCGGAAAATCGGGTATTTGGTTGTGGAGTTGGCAGCTTGTTAATCCCTTTTCATTCTGTGCCAATACAAGTTGGCAACAACTCGTTCAAGTCACATGCAGCTTGGATTTGCTTCCTATTTTGGTATCTGTGACTTTGCAAGTTTCGCACTCGAGGACATCTCCACTCCAGAAGAATTTTCCCGGAGATCTTTGAGTAGATCTTTCTTGTGGCAGTGTTGGCTGGTTTTTCTGCAAAGTCATCCTTTCAAGGTCAGCGAAAAACGTCAGAAAGTCTGGTGAAAGGTATATTTGCCAGGAGTACAGAGAGTGTCCTTTCAAGTCTGGTGAAAGGTATATTTGCCAGGAGTACAGAGAGTGTCCTTTCAAGGTGTAAGAGAGGAGTTTTTCTCTTATCGCCACTCCCAGAATGGCACACTGCTGGCATCAAATGACACGTGCAGTGTTTATCCAGTGGATGGATGGGTTTGAGATGGATGGATTGGGTTACCGGTACCATAGAGCTAAATGCCAGTACATAGGGTTGCGGTGGGATGGTGGAGAATTGGAGTGTGTGATCTGCCTGCTGCCCTGGACAAGAAATTGCAAACTTGGAGTTTGGATTTCTTACCAGTGTTTCCAAATGCCAGGCCTGTATCCCATAGTTGGTTGTACTTAGTAGCATATGGGTAGGTGGCCAGTGGAGGCTGAGATTTGACGTGTACTGGTACCTTGTGGTACTGCCTCTCTCTTTTTCCGATGAACCCGCCTACATACTTAGTTTAGGGTGTGTACCCAACAGGTGAGCTTGCTTACTTTGAGTTCACAGACGTGCATGTGTACATGTATGTCCGCATCTGTAAGTTATTGCTGAGCAGTCCGGATCTGTAATTTTTTGGTACTGTCAAGGGACTGGGATAGAGGAAGTTACACTGTAAAGCCCAAATGGAACAGGGGTGGAATACCGGTAGATTGAGGGAAATTCGCCTCAACAGTGTGCATTGAGCTCACCTCTCTCTTTGGACTTGGATAATGAAAACGTTACATAGGTTTACATACTGTGTACATGTACCGGTACCTGTGCATGATATTCCGCGGCCGTTCGGTTCATACCTCTGCGCTGTTGTCATTCGCCATTGTAACTGTTTTGATCGATGCTGTCAGGACTGGCAAGAGAAGGCCCCTATCTCCGGTCGGCACAAGTGGCTGAGTCATTATTGATCATTAGAAATCGTCTTCAGCTGTTGGCTTGATGTAGAACGAAGGGAGTTGTGTTACAGATTGGGCCTGGCAGTGTAACACGACCTGTTTGGCAGTTCTGGTTTTTTTTGTAAAGAGAATTAATTTATTGTCCTCTTTTTGTTTTGGACAGAGTCCAAATGTGCTATCTTCATGAGGGCATTGCGTGTCCATGTCCCATTTGTTATTTGTTTGCCAGACTGATGTGTGAGCGCGGTACAAATAACGTAGGTCAAGCACTCTTCACAAGTTAAAAACACTTGACTGTTTGGTTGTGTAGGCCGGCACCACTGCCCCTTTAATGTACTAACTCCAGGTACAGAAGTCTGTTAATACGTCCATAATTCAAAAAGATAGATCCATCATTTGCTGGAAAGAATGCGAGATCAAACTTGACGTGAGAAGGGGGGGGATGTTATTAAAAAGTTCCATTTGTGACACATGTGCACGTCGGACTTTAATTTGAACATTGTTATGGTCACATACCAGCCCCGTCGCTACATTTACTTCAGGTATCGTATCAATCAGGGGAGCCGCAGTACTTACCAGCTAGGGGGACATATCTCAAGAACAATACTCGTAGATAATTTTGATGCTGATGGTTTTTGCCGATGGGGAGGGGGCATCTGCTCACAAGGGGGGCCTGGCCCATCTAGACCCCCCCATCAGGGGAGGGGGGGCTGTCATATACGGGAACATGTACACTGTCCTGTATTTTTAGACATCTTTTTTAACTATTACTTTTAGAAGGAAAAAAAAACCCCAGAACATTCCTGCCATAGTGAAGCTGATTTCATACATCGTACGTATATATATACGACAGTGTTGTGACAAAACGGTCTTATGCCCCAACTGTCAGCATTGCTATTCACTGTTTGGAGATGTTTAAAAGAAATATGACTGACCATTTTTATTGATTCTTAGCTGGATAAGGCCAACCTGATCCGGCAAGGAACTATGCTCTCAAAACATCTGGGGCCAATTTCATAGAGCTGCTCCAGCCTAAATTTTGCTAAAGCATGAAAAAACCTTGCTTGACTGAAAAATCAGGTTACCAGCCCAAGCTCCATGTGCATGTATGTATTGTTTTAGAATGGTATTCACCTGTCTTGTGGTTAGCATGACAATCACATAGATTTTGAGCTGGTAACCTGTGTTTTTTAAGCAAGTCTTTTTTTTTTTGAGCTTAAGCAAGTTTTGTGCTTAAGCAGCTCTATGAAATTGGCCCTAGCCCTGGCCATTAGAAGAAGCTGTTTGGTAAGCACTTGGCATGGATGTGCAACCATGGATGGTGCTATCAAGCAAAAACGGGCAGTGGAGTTCTAGTGGTTCCATCTTGACTTGACAACAATCCATGCTCTGATCCACACGGTGGTCCCAAACCCCCAAATGTAAAACCAGGGGCTATCCATCAACTTCCAATCGAAGAGACCAGGGAGGACCCCCTGCCATGTTGGACCCTCTCCCTTCCCCCACCCACACCGCACACGCATACCACCAGACAAACCCCTGTTTACAGGTGCTGCACTTTCTGGCTTTGAATTATTGGCGGACTGGCCCAACTGGGCAGGTGCTGTGTTTATTTTCATTCACAGCATGTTGCAATAATTTTCCTAAGGAGTACAAGAGGCAATGTACTTTTTCTTTGTAGTTGGCAAAGCTGTTTGTAAGCTGCAACGGGGCACAAGTGGGTATTGTATCCTCCATTTATTTCAACGCCATGGCATCTTTACAATCAATCTATTCAGAACAGGTCGAGGTTGTAACACACTTTATGGTCCTTCAAGTCCTAATATAGCTTCCCTGAGGTTTTCCTTTAAACGCTATGGTAACTATCTACCCTGGCTCTGCAGATTTTTCCATTCTCAGCAATAGGCCTGCCTCATTCTGAAATTTGATGTCAGTTCAGATCCTCAGTTCACAGTATTGAAACATCAACAGCCTTTTACCGAGGGTAGATTCAAGGCCAAATGGGGGAGGGGGGGGTTGTGGAAGGAGGGCAAATATGTTTAAATGTTTCCATGTAATCTTGTATGGAGCATGTTATACACTTCTTTGTGGATGGGAAATGAAACCGACCTAAAAACTCACCTCTCTCTAATTGTTTTGACTTAAAAAATGGGGGGCGGGGAGAGACTCTTACTGTCCCCAATCCATCAACCTTTGCCTTAGGTATTGTCTGCACAGATCATGGTCTTGGAACAGCCACAGTTAATAGTCGGCAGATTGTAGTCATTCATAATTGACAGCTTAGTTGCAGAACCTCAAGAGGAAGATCCCTAGTGAGCCATCAGTCCATCATGACGAACCTGCAGGCCTGAATTTCTTGGAATGAAGCCCGTTGGCTCAATGCAGACAGTCCCCACCGTTTTTATGCAAAGTTTGGCAAGTCTTTGTTCCATGTTGAACCTGAATTGAGATTAACCGACCTTACACTTACAGTGACTTGGTTGCCAGAGATGTGAATGACTGAATTCAGTCGTAGCACATACAAGTGTATGGTCCTAGACATCTTTTTTCCCTTCAATTCACAGGGTTACAAACATATTTGCAGATTTTGACACAACAATAGAATTTTTTTTTATTCATTGGCCGTGTTGAGTTACCATTTAATGCTGGTTTATAAAAAAAGGATATTAGATTGTGCTGTTTTATTGGTGGGATAAGTTAAGCACTAAGAATGGTACACCTGGTGGAGGATTGAATGACACTTGGCCCAGTGGTTATTCCAGAAGTCATTTTACACTCGGCTAACCTGGCACCTGTCACTGTGCAAGTTCAGGTTTCCTCTCGGCGGCCTGAGCTAACAGATCCTGAGCCTCCGGTGAGCCCCCCCCTACTTTGTGAATGAATGAAGAGAGCGTTGATATCAGCGTGTGATACTCTTGGATCTGCAGATGAACTTTCGCACGTTGCGAGGGCCGAAGGCCGTGCAGAGGTTTTCTCATGGGGGAGGGGTGGGAGGAGAAGCATCCGTGGTCGACGGTGTTGGCTCATGAAAACCTGATGTGTTGTACAGAATGCGTTTTCACACTGCTTGGACCGGATTCAGGGGGGCGCAGGAGGGCGGGGGGTGTTGGAAGACTCAAAAATAGGATCCAGTCTGTGAAAAATGACTCACGGATGATGTGATTTTAAGCCTTGTCATAAAAGGTGTTGGATGGATTTCTTGGTCTTCATGATGGCTTCATTCTTTGCCAATTTGAATACAGGTTAATGGAGAAAGTGGAAAGTCCGCTTTGGCAACAAGACAATCGCACAAATTTTAACTTGTCTGTAGGCAGTACTTTCAAACCTTATAAGTTACTATTATTCACAAGTGGCTGAAGATATCATCAGATCACGGATATGGTAAGAGATAGCAATGGCATGCCAATGAATGATCATGAAGCCATCTAGATGTGTTCACATTGATGTCATTTTATCCAAGGTTCAAACCAAAGGGATTGGGGCAGACGGATAGGGAAGGATTAAAGAGGATTCCATGGAAGTTTTTCCTCAATGGGGGAGGGGGGTTCATGATCACTTTTGTGCATGCGTCGCAGCATTACACATAAATAATAATTAAAAAAGAGACATTGAGAGATCCAGAAAACTTGAAATATTGGAATGCAAATCAAAGGCACAAGAGTAATAGAGAGAATAGACATGTACAGTAATTACCTGGCAAGAAACTCAAGTTGGATTAGTTTTTATAATCTCCATTTATCTCGGAGTATCTGTACAGTATACCTGTGATAATTTCAAGTTATATAACTAATGTACATTTAATCTAAGTTCAAGTTGGATAATTATGTTTAATCCAAGTTCAAGCTGGATAACTACATTTAATCCAAGTTCAATAACTTGATACTCTGTATCTTGAAGTAATGTTCTGTACATGAGTGTGAAATGTGGTTGATAAATTTAGGTAGTGGATATGCATTATTTTTGACTCGGCCGGAAGGGTGTTTACAAGACAGGTGCATCCTGAGAAGAGAGGAACTGTACGTGACAAGGGAAATGGTACAAAGCGTCTGCTGGTCTGTCCCCCATTTTACCAACTCATCTTAGGAGCTAGCACACTTTGGCAAAGTTGGCATTCTCGGCCGCAGGGGAATTCCACCCACAGAAAAGTTTCTAAAGTGCTCATACTTCTAAGATTCAGAGAGACTTTTAAAGCCTACATTGTCCATGACAGCATTGCCGTACAGAGATTGGTGTTTTTCTCATCGTGGCAAGTAAGGATGTTTGCCCGAGTGAACCTGCATTGAATTTAATTCTCAAACCACTGGGCTGTAGAGAAGACTTCCACCTCACATCAGTGGGTGAGATGAAAGTAGGAGGCCACTCTTGTCAAGTGTCAACCACTTGCCCATCATCCATAATATTTGCTGACATCAAGGACTCCTTTTTACATCAAGCAAGCACTGTACCCCACAGGCCACCAGTAATGTGATAATCCAGGCCTCTATGTACATTATATGCATTAAAACAGCCTGGAGCGCGTGATACAGGGACTGCCCCAGGCTCTGTCTGTTGAAATCAGAGCCTTTTTGTGGGACAGTTTCTAAGCCCTGTGTTAAGTGGATTTTCAGGAGGGTGTTAAATACCCCTGGCACACAGGAAGTTGTTGATCTGCCCCCTTGATTATCTTCATTGAAACTGATTTGGGTGTTTTGTTTATCAACCAGCTAAGCTTGGGTTTTTTTTTCCCTTGAGGGTAATTAGCCCCTTGTGATTACAGTCCCCCATTTTTTTCACTGGGCAGTGTTTGTTTTGCGTGTAAGCCAGCACACAAGAAAAAGGAAGTTAGTGTTTACATTGCATTGTGTCCTGAGTGATTTGATTAGTGCTGGATGGGGAAGGATATTGTTGTGGTGGAGCACCATTGTATCAGGTCAGAGTGTTAAAAGTAAGCAAGATCTTAGTCCCAGTATTTCAAAGGTTCTCCTCCAATTTCAATGTGATTTTTACATACCAGGGGGTTAGGGTTAAACAATATCCATTTTAAACACCCAGCGGCAAAGAAAATGTCCTATTTTCTCATCACCCTGAGTGAGTTTCCCCTTCAAGACAGTTTTAGTGTGCAGTACGAGTGCAACTGAGTCACAATAAAATGTCTGTACTTCTTTGTTAATTTCATCTGCTCACCTTTGAATTAAATAAATCTTTCTTGGTGGACGTTGCTGTCTTACTTTCATTGTTATTCAATCTATTATATTCTGAATCCAGTCTTGGGCAAGAAACTACCAGCCAACTGGACCCCATACCTTCCTTTGGATTAGAGTCCCCAAGACCTTCACAGGGAATAGGGGACAGAAACCACACACAGCTAATAAAATTCTCAAGGATGATGGCAGGAGGGAGCACTTCCTCTGCATGCTCTGTGGGGGAAATAATTACCCAATACCCAAAATACCTCTGCAGGGGAGATATGAGAGGTAGAGAGCCCTGGTGTGGGAAGGTGTTAGCTGATGCACAACATGAGTTCTAATGTCTTTGGCTGTTTCCTTAGGGGGGGGTGGGTCGGTCAGTTTTTGTTTCTCCAATTCACTCTCTCTTCTCTGTTCTGTCCAAGTCATCTTGATGTGTATGTATGACCAGCTCTAGAAAAATGGGTACGAGTCACCAGATTCAGGTTATGATTCTTGGATGTGGCTGGGTTCTGTACATCAAAAGCTACAATTTGATGTATGAATGACCCCTGTACATGTAGTGCACTGCGTTCCGGAGATAGACATTTGTATGTCCACATTTTCGGATTCAATAAATGCACTATTCGAGAAAAAGCTCAGTAAGTGTAGCACTTGGAAACACAATGCTATGTAGGATTTCCTACCGAATGATCAATTTTTCATCTTTATTCATCAGTATCCATGTTTGTAGTCACAAATTCTGAAAATCTAAACATTATAGATGCTATTAAATGAAAAAACACAAAATCACATTTTTGAAGAAATTTTGCCTTCTCCAATAACAGAACAGGCCATTACAATGTTTTGGCATTGCGCGACTTATTACCCTTTTTTTAGTAGAGCGGATCACATATGATATAACCCAACATGTGCTTTGTAGGCCTAATGGAAATTTGCAGTCATGCATGGAGCGTCGTAACACTTGCAGCAGCCTGTTATTTTTATTACCACCAGGATTTCTCTGAAGTTTTTTGGTACCCCAAGCAGTGGCCTGAATTGATTTATGTGCAAAGTGCTGTCATATGGCGATTTGTCCCTACGAATTAATAATTGACAGGTGTATTTGATCCTTATTTGTGAAGGTTGCTTTGGTGAAATGGTTGAGATTCCTTCCCTTACTAGTAAGTATGTGCAACCTTCGGAGAGAGAATTCTAGGTTGAAATTTGAAGTATGAGGAAAGTAAATTTGTCAGTGCCATACATCGTGATCTGATCGGGTAAAATAACGACCAATTACTGGATTGTGTGAAGGCCCTTATTTAAGCTCGTACAAGCATCTGTAACTGGGTATTAGTATTTTCTGTGTCAGTTCAGTTTTCATCCTAGCAGTTTTTAATCCAACCTTTTTACAAACTCTATGGATTAGGTTGAAAACTGTTGAACATATTTTATGTGTCATTGTTTTTTGGTGTTCACGTTATCTGATTTTAAATTAAGGGGATATTTTTCTTCAAAACTCCAGGTTGTTCTGATGGCGTAACTGAAGGCTTTGAAGATAAACACCGACTGGCAGCTTGCTCGGGATCGTGGGAAGGTCACGTGGGCAATGCCTCTTCCTTGTGCGCGGCCGGTTGGGATGTGTGCAGCTGGGTGGACGAGAGCATACTGAACACGGTCACGTGGCCCGAAGCAGTGTCGCTGTCCGGGTGCTATGCCTTCAATGCGGGGCAAGACAGGGGGCAGTGTGGGCCGTGTGCAGACAGCATTGAGCAGGTGAGTTTGAATAATTGAGAAGTGCAGAATTATTTTCTTAGCGTAAAGTTTTCGTAAACAGGCTACCTGCCAAAATGCCGTGCCAGGGTTATTGCTTGTGACTGGTACTGTGCCAGTCTTTGCTCAGCGTGTAATTTGCATGTAATTTAGCAGATTTTCATAGCGACTCCTGAAATTGTGCCTGCAGCACTGTCATTACCAACATCATAGTTCTACTTGCAGATTGTTACCGTCTCCGTTAGTACACTGTAGGCCTACATGTACAAGTTTGTAAGTGGGGCATTTGACTCAAGCACAGTTTCTTCATACAAATGTATAGAAGGTATCACTGGGATCTACTTGTGTTGCACTGACGCTGAAGTCAGAGTCAAAGCAGGTACATGTACATACATAATGTGTCACTGGACACTGATTTTCAGCCATGTTGAATAATCGTCAAACAGGTCTGCTGATTTGGTGCCTCTCATTGGCAGCATTGGTTGAAACAAGTGTCACCTTGTGAGTCTAATTTCACGACCCTAAAACTAACACCACTTTTTAGGCTCTGGAAGATACGGGATCATCATCAAGCATCTGTCGTGGGAGGGGCCTGTGCAGCACAGGAAGTGCCACCTGTAGGTGTACTCCTCTCGGGCCTTATTCCCTGTTAGCATCTGTGTTGTGTCATACCCCAGTCCAAGGAAATGAGCCTTGCTGTGTCTGCCCTCGGTGGGTCCTTGCTGCTGACAAATGTTCTAAATCCGCTTCCCAAGTTTACGTGGACATCAGGATTCAGACAGCCACGGTACACATGTGTACAGTAATTCTCTCATGGGTTCATTGCAACGCCCTGTACAATGTACATGTACGTGTATACATACATGTACAGTACCTTGTATATGTTCTGTTAGCCTCTTCCCCCCCTCCATCCCCCAACAAAATCCTCAGCCGTTCTCCTATGCCAGATTATTATGGGTATAACATCACGGTCTTGTTTGGAAGAACAACATTCCGTCTTTTCAGTTTGTCCTGATTGTTGGCATCCTTGCCTCTATGAATCCATGTTTGGGAAAGCAGTCTCCACATATTTTTTCAAGTGCGCGCCCGTACCTTGCATTGTTTAGATTGTTGCCTGGGCCCTATCAATCCATCATAACGCAGTCCCGTTTGATTATTTCACCTGCTCCGCACCTGAGTTCTTCCGCAGAGGGGGAAAACAGCCCCCCACTAGAGGCCACCGCATCCCTGAGAAAATTTTTGGTTGAAGGGGGGAAGCGGAAACGGGTTCCTCCACGGAGATGTGGAGGTTTTTTTTTTCTGCTTCTTCAGTAAAGCCGTGAGTATTCCACTCTTCAGCCTGTCACTTCTCATGCTTGCAGTTGTAAAGAAATGGAGCCTTGATTAGCTTGTTGCATTCCAGATTGGGTCAGCTTTGTTGTCAGTTGGGGCTTCCGTCCTGTCCGTGTTTAGCTTTCTTAGCCGGAAAGGAATGCTCCGTCTTTTGCATCGGCAAGGTGGGGTTTCAAACAGTTGATGGTTTTCCTTTAGAAAGTAAGGTTTGGGGAGCTTCAATTTGTCGCAGCAATCTTGCATGCCTGCTTCAGAAATTCCAGCTTCAGGAGTCCCATTTCTTACTGGAATACCCTCATGTATTGTGAAAAGTGTATTCTTTTCCCCTTTTTTGGTGGGAGTTCATTTTAAAGGCTTCTCTCTGTCTCTTGAAGAAAAGGTGATAATATAGGGTATATATTTGTATCCAAACAGACCCACTTGATAATAGCCCAACGACCCCTTTTTTTTTCCCCCTGGCCCCACCGTGCCCCCGGAATTCCGCTCGATGTAATCCCCTTGTTGGGAATGGCTCACCCGTTTATCGGAGTCTTTGCAGAGTTCCTGAACCATGTTATTGTTATTGAGCCTCCATCGGGGCCCACTGTTGGACTGCCCCCCCCCCGCCGCTGTTTGCCCAGCTTGTTTTGTGGAGCGGAATTCTTCATTCTTCTCTTTTCTTGAAAAGTAGACCTTGGAACAGGTGAGGCACTAACCTAGCCTTGCGCTTTAGCTTGGGGGGAAGAGTCCAGCAGAAGGCAAACATCACCGGGTGTTGGTGGTCACCAGGTTACTTAAGTGATCTTTTGTGGAGATAATTTGGGTAAACACAAACATCAATTAATAACAAGTGGGGGGGGGTCCCACAAGTTGCATTTTCTTCCCTGCCTTGTGGATTTGAGCTTGTGACAATTAGAACTGTCATTTGCCAAAACAAATTAGGAGCATTCCAATTGATTGCCATACCCCACAGCCCTAGAGCTTCCTGGTAAGCAGTTAATTTGGTCCCTAATTACGTGTACAGCAGTCTCTGTTGTTTAAGATGCCACTAAAGTGCAGGAATGGTCAGCCAGCCTCATTCCTGTGCTCAAACAGCATTGGCAATAACTGTAGTATAGTCTGACTACCAAATATTGTAAGTATAACGCGCTTTGAGGTTGGACAGTCAATGTTAGTTCCCCGATTTATTGGGAGTTGACAAACTAGTTCCCGAGGCGAATACCACAGTAGCTGTAGTTTGTCAACTCCCGGTACCTGAGGGGAGCCAACATCGACTGTCCAACCGAAACAAACCCTGCTGTATTTGTTTTACTATACCATACCTCATACCGGTACATATTTTATTTAATAACCTCGGAAAATAGAAACAATGTGTGCCGCCATCTTTTCATATGAGCTGCATACCGTAGTAGGCTCAAGCCACCGCGAGAGCACAGTACACTGCGCATGTGTTTTTTTTAACTGTAAGCCGGGCGACAGTAATAAAAACGCATGCGTATAAATTACACCTTGCGTAAACGATCATGTGTGCGCTTGGCAAACAGTAAAAATAGTGGCTGGCGCGTGAACGTGAATAGACCAATGAGAGTTCAGCAATCCGTCATGAATATGTATGAGCTATAGTAATCCATGTACATGTAAGAAACATGTTCTTTATAATAGATAAACTGTGTGTCATAGTCTTTTCTTTAATAATTTACCGGTACAACGTGTACCAGAACACCATCTCACCAATATAACACTCCATCGAAAGCTCCCGTCTGTAAAAAACTAAAAAACACACTTGGTTTGACAAGTTGCCAGATAAGATGCCGGTGCGTTGTAAATACTTGGTACATAAATGTACTCATGTACAGCAGAGCTCTCCTCCCTCCCCAATAAATATGGAACCATCTTGAGTAAACCATGGGCTGCTTGAGCAGATATCTTTGACTTATACACATACGTACCAATCTTCCTCCTGGTAAAATGGCCTCACCGAGCATTCTCCTTCTCCAGTTGCGTACTAGAAGCCTGCAACATACACCTGTTGAGAGGATTTTCAGTTGCGTGATTTTTGACAGTCAGCGTTCAGTTTACATGTACGCAGATGTGCATGGAAACGCGCGCCCTCGAAGACTCCCAACATCCTGGCGTACAATGTACATGAAATTGCCAATAGAAATACCCAGATCCGAAAATGCACGCACCTCCGTGGACGTGGTACATGCACATACATACATGTACTTCCTGAAGTGTCTTTAGCCCATCATGTTACGTCCTGTGACAAACCTCCATAACCACAGATGTGCCAGCAACGAGGTGCAGCTTAAGTAGCCACCCCAGAAATGTTCAGTTAGTGTCATACAGGTGGTTTTTTTCTTGGTTTTTTTTTAAAAGATTTTTATGGGGTGAACACACTTTCTGGCTGAAAAAGTTATGTGCAGACTCTGTGGAATGCATTTAAAGTCTGTTGAACCAGCACACATTTACATCCATGTATGTACCGGTACATTTAAATTTTAAGCTTCCTAATTTGGGTGAACTCTTGCTTGCAAGTTCAAGCGTGCAAGTTGGTCAACATTGAAAGCTACATGTACATGTATTTTGTGTTACCGGTACAGCTGTGGCTTGCATGAGCACCATTGCAGTTATCCATGTAACTTTATGCTACATGTATCTCTGCTGAGAAAGCTATGCACTGTACTTGCACTGGTACATACATGTACCTGTACTTTCAAACCAGGTGCAGGTTCATTTTGAAAATTTGGGATGGAGGAAACATTTCATAGAATGTAGAAACTAGTGTCTTGACTTGTTATGTGTGTTTTGTAATTGTTTTTCTTCAGTGGCAAGTTCACTTTCATCATTCCAATGCCAAAGGTCTGTCCATACCGTACATCATGTTCTTTACTTCTCTCCTTCAAATTTCAGTAAAAAAATCCCCTCTCTTTCTTTTTGAAAGCTTGGCATAGAGTTCTGTGCTACTATTTCTAGTAAACATGCGTTCCAAACCTCACAAGTATGAAACTTGAATGGAGCCCCACTCTGGGAAATGGCATCGGCATAATGTAGTGGCAAAGCAATGTGTTGTATTTGTAACATGTCGTAAGGTTTGATGCTATGTGCAACGGTCAGTCTCATTCCACAGTGGTTCCTGCTATGCCTTGGGAGTGGTGGAATTCCACGCACCTCACGAATGTTAACATTGTGACAGCAATTAACACGCGTGTCATTTCCTGGACGATGCCAAGAATGTGAAGTCTAATTAATGAGAGCTTACAGCCTTGGCGTGACTCTGCGTCACTGGTCATTGAGTTCTTGCCTTGCTGCAGTGTAGGGTCTGTTTGTTTCGCCTCACAGTTTTGTGTTTCCTGCAATTGAGCGCTGAAAGTATGGCTGGCCGTCAGTACAAAAGTAAAAGAATGATTATGTAAAGTGTTTAAAAATCCCACTCAGCCGTCAAATACCAGTTACATGTGCATGTACATCATACTATATTGCTAAATACTAAACAAAAAATCGAAAATACAACCCACTATAAATTAATGGGACAAATGTACATTTTGAACAAATTTGTGGTAAAATCAAAACCAACGCAAGGTGGATTTGATCATAGAGATGATTTGATCAAGTCTTTGGTCAAGATTGATGAACTTACATGTATGTCAACAAGAATGGTACTAGCACCTGTACATGTGCTTGGTATGTACTTAGTTTTAGCAAAAAGACATGTTGAAACTTTTTTGTGCAGGTTTTTATTACATCAAGTTTATTCTTTTTTTTTCTCTCTGTCTTTTAGTGCCTGGGATCAGTTTCGGTATTCTCTCGGGTCATTTCAAGACAGAAGTATGTACAGTTGTGAATAGCACAAAAATATACTTGGAATATTTGCCTCACAGCCTCCTCAAAAAAAAAGTCAAATAATATTATGTGGCTTCATTACAGCGCTGTGTTCCCCTTGCTCTGACAACTAACTAATGCAGGGCCTTGAGATGAAATTCAACAGCCATGTTTCAAATTAAGAAAAGAAGAAAGAGGGATCAAATGATACCCTCTAATCACCTGGCACCAAGGGTCCAGTCCCTTGTACCTGCAGGAGCACTGAAAAATGTGCGGCATTTCTCCAATACCAAGGTGGGGGGGAATATGAAAGGATTACCCATTGGCAGGATTACAATCCCTCCTTCCAAGGCTCCTCAGTTTTTTGGTATGGTAAACCCTTAATGATGTACTTAAGTGGATCAGTACAGCCCCCTAAATCCCACCTCTCTTTAGTGAAAACATCCTGTCCAGCTCAAGTTTCTATTGTGTCAGACCAATTTGCCAGGGCTAACCTGACTAATTAGAGCTCTGCCTCTTCAGAGGACAGTGGCTCCTATCAAGTTTCTCCCCCAGATTTTATGGATGGGATCAACTCTATACCCCTACTTAGAGAAGGCTTAGAATAAGGGGCTATTGATATTATAGCCGTTACTCTTAGCTTGAGAGTCTGAGAGACTGAGCGGGTTTTGTATCAACTTTATGTTGAAGGCCGTGATACCAGAACTTGCAACCCATGGTCTGCTATTGTTACAGGTGTTCTTGCATGCCCAACCAGACCCCCCCCCATGGCGTCAAGCATTTGAAAAACAGAAATTTTGCTGACATTTGCGAATTTCCGAGATGGGTCGGGCCCCAGGGGGTAAGGGGCAGGAAGCTATAATCTATAATCTATAAAGCTATTTTCTGCTACACATTAAAAAAAAATGTTTTTCTCTACATAATGTATCTTAGCAGGATGTATTGTGCAGGTGAGTGTTGTGTGCAGTGGTTCTGAGTAGCTGCAACATGCGACAAGAAACTGGAGAATTCTGATGTTGTGTACGTGTAGATTTTTTGCCATGGGTGGGAGGGAATTCCTGAAAATATCATCCATACTTGTGTATTTCTTGGTCACATTCTGCCCGTCGTCATTTTTAGTTATTGAGTCTGTCATTTTCATTCATATCAGGGATTAACTTCTGGTCAACATTCAACATTCATATACATGTATACTGGTGCCAAAATCTTTTCCTTGTGAATACTGCGTGTTAGTAAAAACAAATCATACATGTAGCTTGCAGTATTCTGACTGTATTTGAAATTGGTAAATTTGAACAAGAAAAATAGTTTCGTGAGCAAAATGTCGTTATTGACGCAGTATTCACATATGCATGTAGACCCTGACTTTATTTGTGACAATTCCCAGTAAATGAGGGAAATTCGGATTTAAATCTGTGTACCCAAATCTAAGGTTTATTTTTAAAAAAGAAGTTAACAAATATTCTTGGTCAAAATTTTTCCAAGAATGAAGTAAAAGCTTTTCTAAAGTGCTGCAAAACTTTTAAATGACAACCTAGCTCAGCTTGGTAAGTGCACGTGACGCGCGAGCTTCAACTTCAGCGTTCCCCTACCCAGGCTACCCCCATGCAAAATACATATACCGGTATCTTGTCTCTTCAACTGGCTCAAGACTTTCTTAAGGGATGGGAACTGAACTTGACTGCATGAGCTTGGCAATAAGATGATTCAAGCATACTTTGTGAAATCAGATTTCAGCCTGCACCTGGCATCCCCAATTAGGCATGTGGATTGTGAGACGGAAGAACCGCAAGGTCGAGCAGGCGTTATCAGCCAGCAATGTAGGCAATCCAGGATTTGGACAATTTATTTTAGACTCACAGCCAGAGCAGGGCAAGGAATTGGGTACACTGAACAAAGGTGACCATGGAAATGGTTCAACATGAGCTGTCAAACGTCTCAACGACAAAGTGGTGGGCTCAGTGCAAAATCCCCAATCGGGGTTAAAAGAAATTGGGCCCACTTGAAAAGTTCAGTTCGTGGATCATGGCTTCCAGTGAGTTCAAATTCAGGGGCTCTCATTTAAAAGCTTGTTTGCTCATGCTGTCAAATTATTCTACAATGTTCATGTACTAGTGCACGTGTGTTAGTTTATCTGGTATTGCATTTACATGTATGTGGCAAGCATGAACGAACAGCGTGCAGTGTTGCCGCCAAAATACCTTGCAATGCCTCATGTTGCTGCGCTGGTAGTGGAGTATATTGATGACGGAGTACGTGTATTTAACAGACATTAGAAAATATTCATCTAGTTGGCCCACATGTACATTTTGTCCATGTATGTACATGTATGCGTTTACTACACTGTTTAATGGATTTGTGCATGTACAGGGATATGTATGTCTGATATTGGGACTTTACTTTGACAGCATAATGGTGCAAGATGGAAGCACATGTACAGGTAGGCATGTAAACAAAAAAAAGCAGTTCATTGAAAGTGTACAAAAACATACCTGTAGCGTCACACCCAAGCCAGTGTTGAGAAAGAACAGGTTACCTCAGTGCATGTGGCTGGCTGTCCCACCCCTTACCTTCCATTTGATCCTCATGTAAACCGCACCCACCAGAAAAAGCAGCTGTAACTGTACAGGAGAGTGATAAAATACATGTGTGGCACTGGTACATGTTTGCACTTCATAAACTACGATACATGCCCGGTATACCATACTTTTGGCAAAATCCTCCGGGACAGCGGTTACTTTTTCTATTTCAAGTCTGTGCAAAGAGCCCAGGAATTTTTAAACTTTCCTTTCAGTTTTTGGTTTTTTTTTTTCATTTTTTTTTGGTGCAGTTTTACTGAGGGGATGGTTAAAAATTCCAACGGTAAATTTATACAAGTAAAACAACATCTGACTCCGAATACGCCAGAAATATTGGAGATTTCAAGAAAGATCAAAACCCTTGGTGAGTCGTGTATAACCAAAGAGCAAGGATAGACTGATGGACAGCTGAGCTGGCTTAAGTGGCACACCACCTAAGCTGGATTCTGTCAACTTTTGTCACCTTGGGAGCTCGGCTGGGAAATTTCTCTTGTTTTTCTAGCAGGAAACATGACCACAAACTCAGGCAATCCAGCCTGCCCTAATAATCTTGTTATCACCTCTTGCAGCACACTTTTCCGTTGGGGTAATCCAGTCGTGGGATTCAATTAGGCGTGAGATTGGGGCTGGGCTTGCCAGAATGACACTAGTACAGGTACATGTATGTCGGGCATTATTCCACTGTAGACCAACCCAACTTGCGGGTCTGGCCCAAGGTTGTCGTTTGTCAGGAACCTGCATTTGAGTACTGAAAAATAATCACAACAAAAGAAAAAAGGAAATTCAATGAAGCTGGAAACATGTTTCCGTGGCTAGGAACAGCTGCCAGACGGAGTGTTACCAATATGTGCCCTCGATTTTCCTCGTCTTCGGCAGATGTTTGTCTAGAAGGAAGAGAGATGTGGAAGGGAAAGAAGAAAAGGGATTTAGGCTGATTTGAAAAATAAGTTTGTGACCTCTGTCCACTCACACAGGTTTTCAGTAAAATTGTGAATGTTGCAGAAATCTACTCATTTGTGAATTTCTTTGCTTTTAAAGGCTGGGAAAGGTTTGCCGAAAAATTGCTGACTTTTTGGACAGTCATGATGCACAGTATGGTCTTAGTCACCAATTTCTTTTGACAGTTTCTGTCCCTGTGCTTAGAAACTTTCCAGTGTGTCTACGTCCAGGCCCTGTGCTCGCAGCAATGTAGCCCAGTGGTAGCTAGCTCTTAGACAAGCCATGTTGACCATAAATAACCCCCAACTGCTTGGGTGGCAGGGTCAAAGGGCATGTCCCAAAACAGGAAGAGAGCTGTCACCTTAGAGTCCAATAACAGGGGTACACTCTTTTTGATGGGATGACAGACCAACCGTGCTACATGATACCCCCTCCCTCCCCCCTTCTCCTGTGTTTTGGGGAAGGGTGAGTTCCCGGATCCAATTTCAGTTTCCCCCCACAAGAGGAAGTTTGGCCCAGTCCAAAGACTAAACTGTTGTTCTGTGGAAGTTTCCCCAAGCTGGACTTTTTTTAATACACAGTTTGGCCCTGTGTTACTGATAAAAGTATTGGGCATCTCACTGGAAAACATTCCCATCCTTTTATGTCTGTTCACAATTTTGCAGAGAGGACTGTTTTTTTCAAGGGCAGAGGAGGGGGAGGGAGAAAGATAAAATTGGGGGGTGCAGAAAATTAGGAAATTACTCTTGTGCAGCCTTTTATGGGCCTTTCTAAGGAGTGAGGCTAAAGCTGGGGTTTTAATTTTTTAAATGCTACATTCTTTTGGAGAGAAAAGAAAACAGTTCTTTCAAATCTCCTTTCTTTCAATATTTAAAAAAGAAATTTGACTCTTGTTTCTTGGGGGGGAGGGATTATGACACCTCCCTCCTCTGTCCCCGTCTCCCACTCAGTCTGGCAATATTGCTTTTTTCACAATGTATTCCCACGTAATTACTTCAGCCATATCCGGTGGTCTCCTTGTTCAACAGTTATTCTCATGCCGCCAGTATCTCCTTTCATATCGGTACTTTGTATGGACAAAATTTTGAAATACACGTACATGTATAGGTAGTTACAGCTTGTGTACAAATGAATTAAGCACACAGGGTACAGAATATCTGGTGAATTTGACTGTGGCACTGGGTATTTTTCCGAGCACATTGGGCTTTTGCATTTCTTCATTTTTTTAAAATGTTTTTGCACGGCTCATTGCTTACCCTTACAGCCCATTTTGCTCAACTTTTATGACCGCAAGAATCAAACTAAGTTCTCTTGCACGAACCTGTCCATGTACTGTATCTGGTTTCAAATAGTATCCCGGGGTCAGAGCAGGTTAAACGGTTCTGTGGTTATAAAGCAGGAATGTCTTTTTTTTTTCAGCTTGTTTCCTGGATAGTATTATTTGTGGTATTGCCTCCTGTCACTTTTCGGCCTGTTTTTCTCTCCTGCTACTAAGCTAAGCCAAGAAACTTTTTTAAAAGTCATTGTTTGTTCAAAAAGAAAAAAAAAATGCCCCCAAGAGATTGATCAGGAGTGGCTGTTTTGGGTGTTCCCTCCCACAGGATGACATGGGGGGCGTGGGCCGGGGGTGTCCGCACCAGAACCCCGGCCAGACCTCCTGCCTGGGCAAGGGACGGATTGACGCCAGCTGCTGCATGGATGCCCTCGATGGTGGTGGCGCAGCCTGCTCCTATCGGCCGGGGATCACCACCGGGGTGCTGTGCTGCAAGAAGTCAGGTGGGTAGATGTACCAGTGTTGCTGTGGAGTCAGTCACAGAGTCCCTACAAGTCCGTCACAATTCACCTGTTCTTCAATCCAAGTGACAAGCTGTTCAGTGAACTCTTATGAAAGCATTCCTTTGTCATTGCTTACCCTGTCATTTAATCATGACAGATCTTGTACAAGGACTTGGGACTGCACTTGTGACTGGACTAGTGAAAGAACTTGTTACAGGGCCTAACTTAAATAAACTTTGGTGGTAGTGAGTAGTTGGATTGTTAAGTGCGATAGTATTAAAAGTACAATGTACATATGTACCATCTTAAAACTCTCACACTCTAATAATAATGATAATAATAATTTCTATAATATCACTTAAAACTAAATTGTCAGTGATGCTTCACATTCAAAATACTAGATAAAACACAATAAAAATGAGCAAAACATTACAACTACACGTAATATACCGTACACATTAAACCTCTAACAAAACATTCCGAATGCTTCATTAAAAAGATAGGTCCTAAGATTGGCTTTAAAATCAGAGAAAAGTGTAATTTGTCTTGATGACACAGGCAAGTCATTCCAGAGCTGAGGGTCAGAGACATTAAATGCTCTATTTCCGGCACTGACTTTTTTTGGACATTTCCATTCAAGAATTGGAACTGAATGAGCTCTAGTTTGTCATTTCAATTGTTGAAGTGGGAGACTGAGATAAGCAGATCCAGTGCCCCAAAGGGCTCTGAAAGCAAATATGAAAAGTTTAAATTGAATCGGCTGCTGACCAGGGAGCCAGTGTAGACGGTCAAGAAAACTCTCTACCCCATGCCCTCAACTGCAGGGGTCCACATCTCAAAATCTCTGGAGCTTTTTGGATCTCCACAGAGCTAGAGGCCGAGAAGAGATGTCACCGTAGGAAAGTTGGAGCTTGTTTTGGGCTTATTTATAGACCCCTTAACTCTCATAAACTATGTTTTTTAACTCAAAAGTTCCGCTCATAAAAAAATGTCTGTTGAAAAATAAATTGTTGATGAGTGCTCCGAGCTTGTTCCCATCCTTGGCTGTCCCAGATTTGATCTCTGGGGGTAAAAATAAAAAGCCACAGACACAGTGGAAAGCCTTGGTGCCATGTCTACTGGGATAACAGCAACCCACAGCTCCTCAGGGTAAAGACTGGCTGACCTTATGGTCAAGGACAATTTCAATGAATGGTTTTCCTCTGGCACCGGGGAGATTTGCTTTTCCCTGATTGGGGTACATTTCATTTTTTTCCCCCCTTTTAAATCACAAATTTTATTATGTTAAAACTGTAAACATGGCATAAGCTTCAGCAATTGCTCTTAGTTCTATTTATCGGAGCATGAAGCACACACAGCCATATTGCATTAAAGGGGTTTATCTTGAGTTGGATTTCTGAATGGAATAATTGTGGATGGACTTTTCAAAATGAATGCATTATACAGTTTCTTCGGGAATTTCTGTCACCGTGCTTGTTGAGTTTTTATTCTTGGGAGATTTGAACCGCACAGCTGATCTCATCAGCAAGCTCAGTTGTTAACTTAGTGATGAAATACCGGCACTAGACAAGAGGTCATGGGTTCAAGATCGGCTGTAGCCAGGTTGGGATTTTTTTTCTCACAAGCCTCTCAGGCTGCCCTTTGAGCGACAAGAGCTCAGTATCGACAAAATAACAAATCACTCACTCAGTCCCATCCAAATCAGGGTTTGGTTTAATTCATTGTGGTACAATTTATTGTACACATCTCCACAACAAGATGATGTAAGTCCATGTGGAGTCTACGCTTGGTTAGGTTTCAAAGTGACTTTGAAGGTGAAAAAAGGGTTTTTTTTACATATGCATATTAAGATGCAGTTAGCCACCAAATACCTGTATCACTTGCCATTGGCATTGGAAGGTTTTGTTCTTGATTCAGACATCTCCAACATCTCTCAGAGTCCGTTGTTGGGACAACGAAAGTGACTCAACATTTCCCAAGATGCACATTAGTTGTAAAGACCCAGTCACAAAGGGTCAACTTCCAAACCCTTTACGACCTGAATTGGCGACAGGGAACCCAACCACTTTACCACACCCGCCAATAGAGGAACTCCTGTTCACCGGGCAAGAGTCTGGGAAAGTCGCGACACTTTAAAAAAAAAAAGAAATAAATGAAAAATCAGGCCAGCCCTCCCTTGTTAAAGCACGAAGAACCCGAGACCGTTTCTGTGTTGGGTACGATTTCTTTGGGGACCCTAAGTAAATTTGGTAATAAATACAGAGGCATGACATGTCTGCAGGCAACTCTTTGTATTCAAAGGTACACTCTGAAAGGTTTTCTGTAGTGCTAATTTTTTTTTCTGTCTCGGGGAGGGGGGGTTGGAGAAAGGGGAGGAGACTTGGTCATGTGGGCATGTCAACATCTTCTGCCATTACATTTTGTAATCCACACAAGAGCTTACATTACAAAGCAAGCAACATAAATATGCGTTTCCGATGGTTTGTTTTTTTTTCATTGGTTTTAATGCAGAAAGGGCACCGGTCATCCACACCCACCTTCCACCTGAAGTGAGCATAAACGAGGGAGACGTCTTCACCTTGCATTGTCACACTTCTGGCAGCCCCGCCCCTAGCATCAAGTGGCTCAGGGATGGCTCGCCGGTCGATCTCACCGACAGAAGAGTCCATCTGGCGCCCACAGGTCAGAGAATACACCTACTCATTATTTGTAAACCCTAACCTTGCATCGCCAGTGTGTATGCTTCTCAAACAAACTTTCATAGCTCTTACTTTCCATGTGAAGGTGGCCTGTGAGGGCCATACATCCCTGTCAAGGTACAGGTACATATGCCTGAGCCAACCTGACAAAATGAGTCACGAGTCCCCACAGCCACTCTCGAGTTGAAGACCTTTACAAATGTTGCACAGTGGAAATTAAGAGGAAATCTCGACAGATTTTCACCCACACAATGTCCGTTCCTAAGGATGCCATGCTGAGTGATTCACCACAACAAAGAGTCCAGTTTGCCTTCTCTGGTAAGGGAGCTAGAAAGAAATGGTCTCAAGACCCATTTTGTCAAGCTACCGTAGTCACATTGTTTTGCCCAAAGCAACAGGAATCTAATGGTTCACTTAAACTTTCAGGAGATAATGCCCTACATTCCATGCATAGTACCGCAACTGTAACTGAGCTGTGCCTTCCTCAATCTTACAAAATCTTTCAAACCTCACTGGTAGATTTTTAAAGAATATGGGAAGGTTACGTTTGACATAATGTACTTGGTTTCAGTCTTTTTGTAGTAGAGTGGCTGATTTTTTTTTACTTTTTTTTCTGGTGTCTGTTCAGGGACCCTGTACATCACAAACGTAAATCCAATGGACGCTGGTCAGTACTCATGCATCAGGGTCAACTCAGCTGGCACAGCCAGGGAGGATGCCTTCCTCCAGGTCATCAGAAAGGGTGAGTATGGTTAGCCCCACCCATTCCTGTCCCTGTCAAGATCGGGAACTTGTTTTGGTCAAGACTCAAGCCATTTTGTAGTCCTGTATCCTGCTGGGGTCCAATTTCATCAGTTAGTCAGCAGAAGTTTCTGTACAACAAATTTATACGCTAAAACCAAAATCAGCTGGGCACCAGCCACAGGGAATACACAGTGTAAATTGTTTTGGCTGGTTACCTGCATACCGGGTACACATTAACCTTGGTCAAGGCCAGATCTGCATCAAGACATAGTTCATGTTTTTCCTGCATAGTATATGTTTTAATGCTTGCAGAGCAGTTTAAAATGAGAATATTTCAAGAGATTCCAAAGCCATTAAGCCAGGAGGGCTGAAGCAATCGCCCCCAGTGCCACCCTGAAGTTCCAGGCCTGTCGCTATCCGGTATTTTTGCCTGCAAGTAGATAAGTAATTGTTGCAAAGTGTCCTGCTCAGGGACGTAAACAACTGTAACCTTGTTGAGCTGATTGGCGTCGTCCCAGTTTATTACTGTCTGAAAGAAGCCTGAAGAATCAAGCCTGTCAGCTGCATTCACACTGCAGTTACCACAGAGGGAACAGTCATGCTGTGCTGTTGTGTAGGCATTAAGCTAGACTCCTAATAAGTCGTGATTAAGCCGTTCAAAAAATTGGCAAAGACGTCTCAGAGCATCCTGCGGATCAGTCTCGATAAGTCAGCCGCAGTTTCTGTCCACTTTCTGACCCCCACCCCTTCCTTTTGCTGCCACCGACTGAATTTATATCGTAGTAACCGCATCCGATACTGAATTAAGTTGGTTAGGGCTGTTGACCAGCATCCTGCTGGAGCAGCGATAACAATCCCGACTGCATTTGTACATGATGGGTTTCATAGTTTGGCACATGTGCCCCAAACAATTTCCATTGAAGAGGTCCTGGATCAGTCCTAGTCCAACGTGGATCAGAGTTTTCCTTGCGTCCTCATTCATGCGCATTCATGCCATTGGATCAGTCCGTATAACGGGGACTTAAGTGCACTGTTACTAAATACACACCTTACAGCTCGTGTGTATTAATTTCATAACATCCAACATTGTGCGCGAATTGCCCCCAGCAAGCATTTCCAAGTTTTCGGTTGAATGTGCACAATGCAAGAAAAACACCCCCACAGCATTGGAGAAATTGCAGTTTTACTGAAGCAACCTTGCAACTTAAAGGAGGAGTTTTGCACGGAGCCTTTAATGTCTTAATGCACTTGTACATGTACCGGGTACATACCTAGTCCATAGGTGTGAATCACAGTCGGTGATTGGGAGTGCGAACTGTGAGACCTTTGGCAGCCCCCTTTCTTCCTCAGTACCTGGCTCCTGTCAGGAAGAACGTCCGCACTTGTTAAGCCTTTGATAAATCTAGGTTGCTCCCAAATGTTCCACATTTTCTTCTCTTTTTTTCCCACCTCTCTTGTTTCCTTCTCTTCAATGACTAACACAAATCATACATCCTGATGCCCAGTCAGAGATTTTCGGGCGATCACGAGGGATGATAGGATCAGAGACACTGCCCACTTTTTTTTTTTTTATGTCTCAGGAAAATGAATGAATTAAGAGGTTAGTGGCAGGGTAGGTAGTCTCACACCTGCCCTGGGGGGCATTTTGTCTTGGCAGACTGCACAAGAGAGGTGTTTCTTTGTCAAAGTCACTAAGTTGTTCACAATCACTGCCCCAAACATATCGCTCCCTTTAGTTTGTGGAGAAAACTGGGAAACTGTACCAGGAATCTCCAGACTACCATTACAGCACCAATAAACTGAGCTACATTTGTTTATTGTTGTCAAGGTGACAGTGGAAGCACTTCCAGCTCAGCATGCACAGTGTACATTAATTCTGTGGGAAGGCAGAGTAAAGTGGGCAGAATTGTCCAAACCTTTCTTCAGTTGCGAGTCATGTTGGCAGTATGCATGTTGACTCGTTCTTGTTAGCTCTCTAGTAGGTGAAATTAAACGTAGGCACAGAATGAGAAAGTTTGTTTGTTTGTTTGTTTGTTTGTTTTTATTTCCATTCATACAAATAAGGTACACAAAGTACATAGAAATAATTACAGGAAAAAACAACAACATGATAGTGCTCAAACATCTTTAGCCTTGAGCCGTCGATGTATTGGAGTCAAGTTGCGGCCCATTTGGAGAAACACAAGACAAAGTGGTTAGAAAATGTCTGATGTTGGACTGTCAAGTCACCCTCTTGCTCTGTCTACAGCAGCATTCTGGGTGGAGGGAACACGTTAATGTGAGGTTGTTCTGACAGCTGTGCATTTGCCTGCTTATTTCTACAGGTTTGGTTTGTGCCAGATCTGTGTTTCAAGTTGTCAATAGCTCTCATCCCCAATTTTCACAAAGTGGAAAGTAAGACTTGAAGGTTTCTATGTTGGAGAGTCAGTAGGTTGTCTCTTGGTGGCAGAACCAGGGGTATAATCAGCATGTGTCTCATTTTTCATTTGTTTGGTTCTGGTGGTGCCACTGCCAACTCCAGGACTTCATTTAGATTCTTGAATTTCTCCTGTTTACCAGCTCCCTTAGCTTGCAGCGACGGCTCCACAGAGGGCCTCGCCCACTTCCAGGATGTGGCGGCCTGCGCCGGCTCGTGGAAGGGCCACGTCCGCAAGGGGAAGATCCTGTGCGCGCCCGGCTGGCACGTCTGTGATGCCCGGGATGCTCCGCTGCTGGCCCGTGTCAGCTGGAAGGACGCCAACAGCGTGATCGGCTGCTACGCCATGAACATTGCCAACAACTTTGGGACGTGTGCAAGGTGAGTGCTTGAGTTGGGGTCCTTGAGTGAGCACTTAGTTTGAATACTCGATACGCTCTGAAGCCAGATGTGAAACTTTTTTTGCTGCCGAGCAGTGAGCAACTTCGGTGTTCAGACAGCTCATGCTCAAAATGAAGCACGTCATAGCTTATTTCAGAACAAGTGTTACGTGCTGTATGCAATTTCGTGTCTGTCAGCATGGCATGGTCGTACGTACTGCACATGTACGTACAGGTAATCTGTTACTGAGTTCTGTTGCGTTGGCGGGTACATGTACTTTGTTCTCAAATAACCTACCCTCTGAAACAATCCAGAAGATATTTTGAGGGCATTTTTTTAATGGAAAAGTGATATGTTAAGTTCATTTTTTACATGTCTATACAGTCAAGCAATGCTGTGCTTTTTTTTCTTCAGAAGTTTGTTTGGGGAATTGCCAACAATTATTTCAGTGAATAGAACTGCATAAAGTGAGCTGCCTACATGCATCTGCCATTGTTGGTCGGCTGTCGGATATCCAGGTACTTGCCACAGCCCTGGTTGGTTGGTTTGGGTGTTGTGATTTGGAACTCAGGTAATAACGCCCCCGAGGTGTTTGCAACACTGATGGGGATATCCCCAGTAATAAGGGACATCCATGGCTGATTGTCAGCACGTCGCACTGAACTGCCGCTGGCTTCCATTCGACTCCACTTGCACTCTGTGAAACAGGTAGCGGCAATTGCTACACTGATCACCAAATAGAGCTTGACCTTTCTTAAAATATCTCTGATTTTAGCGTGCAGCAACTTCAAATGAACAAGACAAAAACACTCCACCCTGTTCAAATTCCTATCTCATGAATAGAATACCGTGTATTTTTTTTGGGGGGGTATAGTTTGTCATCATAGAATGAGCCGTACTGTTGGTAAGTGGCAGTGTGCAGTTTGCCACTTGCCTGTCACAAGAAGCATGCTACATATACCAGGGGGGTACTTCAAACAATAAACAGGCAATTTGATCTGTTCAAATTTCCGCCGTAACCCAGAATATTTTAAAAGCATATTTCCTGAAGTTGCTTGCATTGTTTAAAAAAAGTGCCACAAAACTTCAGCTATCGCAACAAATTTATTCTGAAAGCCCAGCTACTCTAGAAAGCTCTTCAGGTGACAAAAATCATCAGTCGACTTGAAAACCTTCAAACAGTAAATTATATTGATTGGTCTCGTGTGAGGTCTTGTGTGAGCCTACATGGGGTTGTCAGTGGCTAGGTACACCCTGAACCCATTTTGTGAGAAAAACTGCTTTTGCAGGAGATTGAGCAACAGACACACCTGTAGTTGATTCAGACAGAGAGATTGGGACTTCTCGCACAGGGCGCTAAAATTACGGACACGTGCGGCAGACTTGTTATCTCTATTAGCGGAGATGATGTGAAAATGTGTCCTGAATCAGGCCCGGGGATCTGGATTTATTTAGAGGCGGTGAGGAAATTCATCGGCAAACACAGTACGCACCTTAGGCCTATGCTTGTGTTTTGTGTCTGGTCAGAGATGGGGCGTGCCGGGTTGGGCTTGGATGGCATGGTGGTTTATCACCAATCAATTTTCCAAAAATGCTTTTCCAAGGGCGGAGAAGAGAAAAGATGGCTGTGCAGTGATTCATTCCTGTCCGTTCCTGTCCACTTACTGTTTTGAGTTCAAGCACCCATACAGTTGTACCGTTAGTTTTCCTTACAATCACAGATTTAGTCCTTGTAAAATAATTTGGTATCTTGTCGTTTTTAAATTTTAGATAACATTTGCAATACATGTGTCAAATCCCACTTATGCATTCACGTAAGTCCCTCCATAGTTCATATATATAGATATCTCTTTCAGGGCTTAATTTGGCAGACGTCTGACCTGCCACCTCTAAAGATAGCACAACTGACCATTTTTGAAGCTGTGACCTCATAGTTGCCATGAAAAGAAACTGAGGTGATCCTGTTGGTAGCCAGTGAAAGTTCCTAGACTTTTCAACTTGATGCCAGAGTGTGAAACATTGGATTAGGTGGCCAAGGGTGTCAGGGATTTTTTTTTTGTTGTTTTTTTGGTAGAGTGCCAGCAGGTCTTTACTTGAGAGACAATAGAAGTTCATAGGCTGAGAGCATCTGCATGTGATGGCACATGTATGTGCCTGCATTGCAGTGTTTCAGGACAGGATGGTAATTTTTTTTTTTTTTAATCAGAAGTGCCCGTCTTGCTTAGGGCTCAGCCCTCAATCAAGAGAAAATAAGGAAGGAAATTTAGTTTAACAAAAAACCGGAAGGTAAAAACCCCAGAGAAAATTTAAAGGGGGGGGAGGGTTTCAGGTGGAGACTTTTGAGGAGCAGTCTGCTCTGTCTTTGTTTTTTTTTCTCTCTGGAAATTGACGAAACCAGACTGGAAGCACAGTTTTAATGTAGTACCAGGGACCAGTTTCTCAGACCTAAGCATAGACATTTGGCAAAGCTTTGAAAATATTTGGTCAAAAACCAGCAAATATGTCACGCATTGTGTACTTCTTGCGACAGATGTCTTTCATTAATACTCTTTTCATTTTCGGCAGTCTGCCTGACCTCTAGTGACAGATGTGTTCTATTAATACTCTCTTCTTTTGGAACTGTCCTTTTGACCGCACTGACCCTACCTCTACCCTACCCCTACCTTCTGTCCATCATCGGGCCCCTTCCCAGATCGATGCCTTGACTATCCCCAAAGGTCCTATCCCAACATTTTCCCCCTGTAAGTTTCGGGAGCCACACATTTCCACATTCTTCATCGTTCTCGTCTTGGCCCACCTTAACTCTGGGCTCTACTGATTCCCCGTCTGTTGAGTGATGACATTGCTGGTTTCCCCCTCTATCGACGCAACATACATGTACCCATACTTACCCTGGCTGGTTGGCTCCGTCAGGAGCACCGTCCAAACCCACCAATTACATTTCTACCCCTGTTCAATTTCCCCGTCTGCCCTGGGTTTCCTTCAAACGTGTAGCCACATGTAATCCTTGCTCTTGCCAGAAACATTGAAATTACATGTGGTGACATTTGTATGGAGAGCACTGAGGCAACTGTCAGAACGTCATCCTTCAGATGCCGAGATTTGTCTGCAATTCTCTATTTGCCAACTCCCTTCCTTCAAAGTTGATGTCTTTGCAAGAATTTAAAATTAGAACAGATGACAAGGTGGACTATTTATCAGGCTAGTGTGTGAACCAGTGTTTTTTGTGACCCAATCAAACATGTACGCCGAGCTACAGATTGGTAGCACAAAATATGCGCTTTTCACTTCAGTCAAGTGTTGGGTATTAGCTCTGTTTTCCTGGCCAATTTTCAACTGCATCTGTTGCCTATTTGAGCAATGGAAACTCATCAGAGCGTGAGCTTTTTTACAACCTTGTATTGTAGCAAGTGTCCCAACATTATCACCAGAGAACGTGCAGTTTGCCGAGCCCATGGGCAGCAGCACACTCTCACACGTATGCTTTTTACAGCATTACGGAACCTCTTTAACCTAACATTTTCATATTGGTCTTGGGAGATTTTAGGAGTTTTTTTCTGCAGGGTACCGGCACGTGCATGACACAGTAGTGCTCAAATGAGCCACACCTGGGTGTGTTACCAACAGCCTGATATCTCTAGAGAGTAGAGGAGTCAGGAAACCAGACCTAGCCAGACTGAGTCTGGGCTTGATTCTGCACGATCCAGAGCACGCAAGTTTTTTTTTCTGTGCATACTTATCCCCTACATCATCGCTCTAATAATAAAAACCACAGAGCCCGAGGCAAGTTTCACTGCGGGGCCGAAAAGTTAAATGTTTGCAAGACGATATTTGTCTACAAAATTTTTTTGACCCCAAGTGCAGCCGAGAACAAGGGAAGTTGAGATTATGGAGAGGGCAGGGCCAAAACCTGTCAGTGAAAATATCCCAAAGTTTTTCTAGACTGCAGTGGCTTCAACTGCTTCAAGTACTGCTACAAAAATAATTCCATCTCCCATCTTTGTAGCTTTGTAGATGTGGATATGTGTCTAACGATAAGAACCATAAACAGGACGCTGGACGAACCCTTTCTGGCAACTTGAACAGACAGTGTGCCACATTTTTAATCCGTCACAAGCTTGGCTCAAATGCAAGTTTCATTTGTGCACAGTTGCGCATTGAAAGAAAAGGCTGGGACTGAGAATTGTGTCCTGATTGTGTGCCCTGGACTGCAGTGGTGCATGGGCTAGTTGCAGTAGAGCCGAGGTTTGGCCAAAAGAGAGTGCTGCATTTCACTGTGCAAAATCTGATCAGGAATCATTTTTAGCTTTTAGAAGTGAACGTACATGTACACCGCACACGTACGTGTTTCAAGCCTGAGCCACACTGATCAACGGACTTTCCACAAAAGCTCTTTGAGAAGTTGTCACCATGGCTGGACATTGATCTGTTCAGAAATCTAAGTCTTACTTTCATTGTGAACAAAATTTCAGCAATTTGCTAATCTTTCAGTCGTTTGAAGTTCATGATCAAAAGAAAGGTACCTGGCTCATGCTTGCTGTGAATACAAAACAATAATTGATCCTCCGGTGTGAACTCACTGTAATCTGCAGGAAGATACGGTACAAGACCTCAGAATTTTTGTCTTCCAAGACTGGGATTGAAGGGCAGTACATGAACTCCTAGCTTTTAACCCAGTTTACCCACTGGGTACTCCCAGTCCACACAGGGCACGCACTCCCCCCAAGGAGTGCCCTGTCAGTTCCCTCAGGAAATCAATTAATAAACCCTGTGGGCTCCCAGGAGCAAGGGGAACCAAGCAAGGAACAGGAAGACCTCCCCCCCCTGCCAAGCTGAATTATGCCTGCCCATAAAACTGAAATCGTTCTGGCTGTTGCCTATATGGATAATTCGAGAAATTAGGTGCCCTTTTTTGTGAGCTCCTGTCACATCTGGCCTATGATTTTGTAAGTTCAGAACACAAGTTCTAATTTCCAAGAGTGACGAATCAATACAAACTACCACCAAACAAATAGTAATAGTTTGAAATCAATTCCGATGACATTTCCACATCAAATAGCAAAGGCCAGATGTAACAGGGGCATAAATGTGTCACTTTTGGACCCCTAATTTCTGGATTTGCCCATATAAATTAGTGTCTATTCTGCGTAAAAAGTTGAATGTCAATCAGAACTCCTGCTAGTTCGCATTCATAATTAGGGGCTTTCATTCAACTTGGCTGTACACGTACATGTTCATATAGTTCCTGTCTACTTGTACCTGTGCTAGTATATGGTCTAACCCCCAACCCCGTTATAGTCCAATTGCATTTGGGCTTACATTTATGTACCAAAAGCAATGAGTATGCAAAGGACTGGTAAGTGAGGATTTGTAACTGTTTTTAGAACTCCATCACTAGGTATGCTTTGTTATTAATACTTCTGCATGTTGCGTAATTTGGAAGATTTTCATTTACGTTGTGCAAGATAAAAAATATCTTCAGTTGAATTTAAACTGGTTATATTCACTGTTCCTCTACATGGTTTGGGGGAAAAGAGCCTGTCCGATCAAAGGCTAAAGCAAAGGTGTCCTTAGGGCAAACCCTTGCTTAAAAGGAAAGGCTTGTTGCATTTTCTGTTTTTGTGACTTCTGTCAAGACTTCGAACAAAACTCGGACAAATCTTGTGAGATGGCGTCGCAGTCTCCTGGTTGTCTGAGCTACTGCTGGACATGGCTTGAGTCCTGGTCAAGTTGGACGTAGTAAATGTAGACCTGCCAGCCTTCTTCATCAGGTCTGATTGCTCTCTGTATCATGAAAACAAAGCAATAACAGACGAAAATTTTGACCGGATCGATGGAAACTTTTTTTGTAACACACACCTTTAGATTTTGTCGTTGGACGTTTTTTATATCGATACATGCCTCTTACAAATGCTGGCCCGAATGACTACCCCATTATTTACACAAATAAACTGGACATGTCATTTCCAGTTTGACAAGAAACAGACAGAGCTGTAGGCGTAACTTGTCATATGTTGGTTTCCATTGTAGCTGCACAGGGGACAAGTATTCCAACAACATGGCCGGCATGGGCCGGCACTGCTCCAAGAGGCGGCGGAGACAGCCCTCGTGTCTTGGCGAGGGTCGCATCGATGTCTTCTATGGCAAGCGGAAGCAGGGCGGGCCCAACTGCGCCTACCAGTCGGGGCTGGTGTCCGGCGTCGTGTGCTGTCAGCTGGTGTCGGAAAACAGGGACAAGGGTAGGTAGAACGTCTTGTCACTGATGTACATATGTTATAACCCTAACCCTCCTCAATTCTCCAAAATCCTTCGGGTAGGTTTGGAGGATTGAGGGTGAATTGCAAAAGTGCATGGCTGATTGCGAAGGACGCCATGAGTGAAGGTCATGGGTTACACCTTGTGTTGTTCTTACTCAGTCATGCATAAATCCAACCCGGTTTTTTTTTTTAATCAACCGTACTGTTCAAGAATGCCGTTTGTATTGCCTCAACATAATGACAGGAATTGCCGGAGGATTTTGAAGGACTGAAGTACGGTAACATTTTCAAGAAGTTTTGGAGGATTGAGGAAGAATCCAATTTTTTTCACCTCCAAATTGGAGGATTCTGGAGGATTGAGAAGGGTCCCTAGCAAAAAGGGCCTAAGGGGTTAGGGTTGATAATTGGAGGACTAGAATGAGCCAGTTCAGTATTCAACAGTGAAGCCTGTCCGAGGTCATTTGGGAACAGGAAATCACATGCAGGAGGTCTGCCCCATAGATGCAATCCTACGCCTGGTGTGCGTTCATTGTTCTCAAAATTGTGGCATGCATGAGCAAGGTGCCACTGATTACCTCGTATCCAGACATTATCAGCCCTCACTCAGAGCCATCAGTTCCCTGCCTCAAAATGCGCATTTTTTTATGCTCGATACTCTGCAGTTCAATTTCAAAAAGGACAGTTCCATTTTCTGCCCTGAGGCAATGCGGAAAGCCATCTGCCCATGATGAATATATCCTCAAATCTGTCCAGGCTGTCACTGAGCGGTCAATTTTAGGACAGGAAGTGGAGGGCATTATCGTCTGATGAGTGATGCAGCAATTGACCGACCCAAATTCACGTTTGACCAAATTGACAGACCGTTTAAGTTCTGGCCACTTGCTACTCCCCCCCCCCAAAAAAAAGCCTGGCAGTATCTCAAGTTGCATATTTTTTTTTCCTTGACGGTCAATTATAATCAGTTTTTTGCCATAGTCGCAAGTGGAGTTATTTCTGAAAAGTCTTACAGGATACAGCAATCCCATGTTCCCTACCGGGAGATTTTGCAGTTGCCTCCATCCCATACTCAAAACAATCAATATAAAGTAATCGTACTTGTGGAGAATTCTACGTACATGCATTTGGAGTCTAAAAATGAGACAGTTTTTGTGTCCCTGCTACACCTGTCCTGTGTCAGTTGATGTGAAATTGACCTCAAACTATTTCCATTTATTTGGCAAGTAATTTGCAGTTACTGAAACACTCATGGAAATAAATAGAATGCATTCTAAATTTACCAAATTATACGTCAGATGTGAAAGGGACGTGAAGCAACTGGACTCCACTGAAAGACCCATGAACACATTTACGATGATCTCTGGTCAAAAAGAAGTAAATCAAGTGTCCTGATCAATGTGAAACTTGCATAATTTATCGCTAGTCTGCTGAGAAACCTATCAGTAAACGATATACAGGCATGGTTGGGAGGGGGGGTTCAGAGGGTCAGAGCCCCCCTCTCCTGCTCTGAGACCCCTCCCCCAGGTAAAAATTGAGAAAATAATTAAAAAAGTACTAAAGTAAGTGCACCAATGCCATTGCAAACAGTATATGGCGCGTCTAATGTTTCATCATCATTTCTGCTTGTCCACAAAAATGAGGCATTGAAAAAATCTCCAGCGTGACACACCCCCCACACCCCCCCCCAAAATTTCTGGATCCTCCCCCGATATAGGAATGGCTTGTTTGCTTCCACCATGGCAGATGCAGACCGGATGCTGTAGAGTTGGACTTAGGACTTAATGTCTAATACTTGGAATCAGCTTAGACGCAAGGTCGAAACTCTTAATTATATAAGGCTTTATAATTAGACATGCATCCTTGACACTCAAGGGCGGCTCCAGAACCAAAGTTGTGGGGGGAAGGGAGATTTGTTTTGGGGGTGGGGCAAAAAATTAGGACAATTTTTTTCATATAACCTGTCTGGCCTTTCCGTGGAATGAGGCGACATTTTAGGGCTTTTTCACATTTTTGTAACAAAGGGAAATGAAAAAGGCCAAATACAGTTGAACCTTGTTAATAAGAGGTCCTTTGGACTGCAAATTGCCTTGTTATAACAGTAACCTTGTATTATCAGGAATGAAAGCAAGGAAAAAGAAAGGATTAGGACCTAACAATTTCCTTGTCTTAAGCAGAATCTTGTATTAGCAGTTCTCTTATTAACGAGGTTCGACTGTAATTTGCCTTTATCTCATTATGTAAAAGAAGATTTTTTCCCTCTCTTGCTGACACTGGAAATTTTGACACAGCATTTCATGGAGCTGCTGGTACTTTGTAGGGAGAGAAATGTTCTGCCAATTAATTTGCCAAGCACTTAACAAACTGGGAACTGGTCACCAGAAATAAACAGCATATGCTTTTTTGGTCGGTTACCCCATTTTTGCTAAGCAGATAGTTTCTTTGTTAAGCTGTTTCTCATGTGAAATTGCAGTGTATGTGACACTGGACCACTGTCTTGACTGGAGTACTGAAGTAGGAGTCTGATGAAACAGCTTAGCGACATTACAAACTGTACTTAACTCAATCCTGTCACTTCAGGTGAGCCTTACTGTCGGGAGAGGTGCGAGAATGGTGGCACCTGCATCGGAGGTGGCAGATGTCAGTGTGCGAGAGGCTACAAGGGCGCCCTCTGTAAGATCCGTAAGTATTACTCTGTTATCAGGTGCCTTTCGTGGTAGCTGGGTTGAGGGACTGTGGCTGATCCAATGATTGTTGAGTGCTGAGTGTCGAGTACAAAACTAGCACCATTTGTAGCATCTGCAAGGGATTGCTGCAGACAGAGGTCATTCTTTTTTGTAGGCACAACTAAAACGCTCCCTGGAAGAATTTGGGCTCTGATGTGGTACCAATTATAATCCTGTCATACCCTCATGAATATGCATTGACATACGCGGAAAGTCAAAAGGTGTAGAGGTTTGTAACTTACACTAAAAGAAATCACTGAATTGTCATTGCCCAAAATCTGTGGCATTCTGGATCCCGTTACTAAACAGTTCATGTTTGCATCTTTGACTGAAGTCCGTGTAAAGTTGGCTTCTTCTTTTTTTGTGGGTGAGGTTATTTGTGTGCTCACTTGCTACTGCAGCAATTGCACATTTCAAATTCTGCATTATAACTTCAGACCTCGCACTGCCTCAAACGTACATTCATGTTTCACTCTCTGCACTGCCCCAAACTACCGATGTAATCTCATTACCAGTCCAAATTGGAGTTGTGGACCAGGTGGAACTCAAGTGCTAACGGGTTAAGAAGGTGACTTGTCCTGTTTGTGTCTCCCCTTCCACAGCTGTGTGCGAGCCGGCCTGCGACGTGGGCAGCGTGTGCATCAGGCCCGGCGTCTGCAGTTGCCTCAAGTTCACCGATGACGGCCTGTGCGGGTCGGCCAGCCGGCTGATGGGCAAGACCAAGACGAGGTTCAGAGGTGAGCCAGATGGGGCTGAGGGCGACGGCTTTATTATATCGGAGAGACGCAGCAAGCGGGGGGGATGTGTAGACTAATTCTCACAAACCGAAATGAGAAGCCAGTACATGCCTGTGTGCAGTTGTTCGCATACATTAAATACCTCTGTACTTGGTGACGTATTCACTCTGTAGTTTGCCAGAAGCTGAGCCCACCTCAATTGGAGATCACCCCAGTTATGGCATTGTCTTGGATGAGTCTGCTACATGTACTTCTCACAAAATTGACCATCCATCCTCATTTTCTCACGATGAATGTTAAATTTAAGAACCCATTTTTGGGGGGGTTTGTGTCCCTCAATGAGTTTGATGTTCAGTTTCAGCAAGCTGAGTCTCGTGGCAACATTAATCAAATACTTTTCTTCAGAGCTGCAGAGACCCTCATAAATATTCACCAATAAAAGGAACAAGTAAAAACAAAAACACACACAGAATAAATTATGTCAAAACCGACACTCTTCAAAAGAAATCTTTGATGCACGATCTAGCATTCCGTGAAATATGCTTACAATTATCTTCAGCTGTGGGTTATCTCAAGTTTCCCTACTTGGTATGAAAGAATCCGCTCAACTTATCTTAGCAAGCATTCTGAGCGGTGCTCTTTAAATGAAGAAATAATAGCCGCCCCAGCTGTCTGGAAGTACAAAGCAGCTGATCTGGCATTCCGGCAGACAAATGTAATGTATCACAAATACTAGCAGGTTTTCCCCATGCGCCGTAAATATTGTTTGAATTTTGCAGTCATATATGTCTTGCTAAGTAATATATCCTGTTTTATGGCTTGTCTAGACGGGAGATCCCAACCAGTTCCAAGTTGCATCCCAGTTGAATTGTGAATTTTTTTTTTCCCAGTGAACGTGTTTGAGAGGGGTGCCTCGCAGGTGCTGGTATGTCCAGATTGTGCTCTGATTACCAGAGTTGTCCCCCCTCCCAGGGGAGTCTAGGTGCCTGTCATTGATAGGGGCGGGGTCTGGAAGGCAAGGAAGGAGGTTTTCAGGGATGACGTCTGTTGCTGAAACCTGAAACTGGGGAGGGTGTTGTTCCTCAGTATCTGAGTCATCTTCAGCCGGGCGTTATTTTTCTCCAGCAAAACAGGATTGCCGCAAATAATATGAAAACAGAAATGAAACTCTTGCCAATGAATTACAGTGCTGAAAGTTTATTGGTTATAGAAGTCCTGTTGTTTACTTCAATGGCCTCATTTGGCCTACTGTAGTTCAATCACATCAGTACAGTTTGTAAAATATTGTCCAATTATATGATATAAAAAAAATGGACGCAAGACGCGCAAAATGTGAGACAAACAAAATTCATTGTACTGATCCACACTTCCACAGAGTTGCCTGAGTGGTGCAGCTAACTTGCAAATGGCAGCCGGGCCAGTTTGGCACGTTGCTTCCTGAATTCTTGGACATTTTCAGCATTTTCAATATTGCTGGGGATCTGAAAACAGTGCCACTTTTTTCAAGCAGACTTATTTCCCCAGTGGTTTCTAGCTGAAGTGAGTCCACAAAATCGATGAGCTTGTGATCACAGACTGAGGGGCCGCTATGACTGCAGTGGCATCACGCTTTACTCCTGGGCATGTGTCCACTCAAAGCACATGCCCACCTTGGCAAGTCATAGCACCTTATTAGTTGAAGCAGCATGTGACATGTGCGTACCATCTGCCCCCCCCTCCCATGGTGCTGCTGGGTGTTGGCGTCTAACTCTGATGGCCCCATTAGTGACTAGAAGGCCCGCCTGTGTCACTGTGATCACAGTATCATGAAGTACACCCCATACTTATCTCTTTCCCCATCAGGCATCTGCAGGCGGATCTGTATGCACGGAGGCAAATGCGAGTATGGGGGCTGTTTCTGCCCTGCTACCACAAGAGGGCGCTACTGCCAACACGGTAAGATTGTAAGGTCCTTTCAACTACAGGTATCTCTGACTACGGCAACGTCTGTCACCAGCATTATCTACACATTGGCAGAGACCTAGCTCGAGACATGAAATCATGACTCGGCCTCCCCAGGCGGTTGATGTTGTCCGGTTCCAACTTGTCAATTCCCCTCCCCCCCCGTCCAAAGTGTTAGGTACCTGCAAGGGGCTCTAATGAACACTGATATTTCAAGTAGCCAGAAAAAAGGACGCATAAAATTTCAGTATGAACCGTCAGAGTAAAAAGTTGTTCAGAACAATAGTATGGAATCTTCAACCCCCACCTTACCAAAAATGTTTTAAAAATAAAGAATACGACATGATTTCCATCATAGGACGTAGAGTTCCACTGCAGCATAAATTTAACCTAGCGTGGTTTACTCTAGGACGCAAAAGGATTGGCAAATATGACTTGCAGAAATATCTGAACATTTAGTCGTTTAGAAATGAAAACGAAAAGAACATGCACGCTGCGCCACATGATTTCTCTGATCCCTCGAGCCGACGTTTCCTGGATTTATAACACATTGGAGTCCCATTTACTTCATATCAACGAGGCCACATTGGATGCCTTTAAGCATTTCTGGCCTTGTGCCAACGGACCAGTGGGAAATAGCCGCACATGATTACACATGCACGCGTGGGATTCTCCCCCGGTTTAACCGGGAGGCCTGCGAAGAGATAAGGGCTTAGGAAGGAAGCGTCGACCTTTAGCGGCGGCGGAAAATCCCAGGGAGTTTAGCCGGGGAGCCGGTGAGCCCATGTAAGGGGCTGCAAACCAGTTCATGACTTCATAGGACTTGTAGGTCCATGTTCGGTAACCAACTGTGGATGCCAGAGGTTAAAGAATTGGAACTAATATGCTGTGCTGAACTGTATCTACGTATATCTTACTGACATCTTTAGTACCACAGATATAGGAAATATGCCTGCCGTTCAGAAACACAGCCAAGGGCCTCGTATGTTTGTACAATGGGAGGCACAGTGCATCTGCCATTACTGGGGATTTCCTGCGTGTCGGTTTTTATGTACCTGGATTTGTCGAGTCACGCAACACCAAAACTCTTTCAACTTGACTTGGTGTAATTAAGCCCTGTGTAAATCAACTGGCTGCGGCCGTGGCAGCCAATGGCTTCAATGGGTGCCTTGGTTATTTCCATCCACAGCCACAACATTCAGAGGCAGCATGACATGTCAAGCATCTAGGGTGGTGCTTGTTTCATCCGCACCCCTGTCTGTAATTCAAGAGTGCAGTACAAGAGCACATGTGACATGTGTCTTGCTGTACACGGTCTGTCGATTTGTGCGATCATTTGATTTCATTAGACAATTTGCTGGTATTTCAGCCATCAGCCGATCACTTTTTCTTTCTAATTCAGTTGCAGAAGATTGGTTTTCAAAAAAGGCAAAGTGAAGTTAGGGCCGGTGACCATTTAGACCCGGTTTGAAAAGGGCCCCTCGGTAAGCTCGCCCTGTTGCAAAAACCCCTTTCCTACCGGCCTGGCTACCGGCCTGGGATGCTGGACTGGTTGTTGATCTCGAACTTCTCCATCCTGGGGTCTATTGTTTGCAAGTACTGGCACATGTAATCTATCCAAGAGGGAACCTGCTTGTGGTTTTTAATCCTTCAGCTCTATACAATGTTTACACTAATCCGCTTAGACCCCTATTCATCTGTGGAAGCATGGTGGGGGAAGCCTTTCATCAGGGACTTTGAAATGCCAATGAGCAGACAGGCCTGATACCGGCCTGGAGCAGCCTGAATACCGGGCGGGGGGGGGCCCTTTTCAAACCGGGTCTAAATGGTCGCCATCCCTTAGAGACTGTGTACAGGATCAACGGCCAGACCTTAAACCTCATTGAGCAATCGTGTCCAACATGTACTCCCCTTCAATTTGCCGACTTGACATTCGCCTAACATTTTCTTTTCCTCCTCCAGTTCTGCCACCTTACAATGACTTCAAGGAGCTACTCTTTGACACCGTGCGGTAGACCACCCTCCTGACTATTGGACACCACAGTAGACTTCTGTACAGAGATTTAGTGCGTAAGAGAGAAAGAAAAACCCTGTCTATATTTGATATTTAGTTGTCGTTGTCGTGCACCATATTGTATTCTAAATACTTCTCCAAAGTTGCATTGTTGAGGAATGTTACGGAACTATTGTACATATGTAAAGTAGTGTTGTGTTGCGGTTGTCTTATATATTATTAAAACTGCTGTTAGGGGTAATAGGTTTACAGTATAAGAGATGTTTAATGCTCAATTTGAGACGTGTTTCTGGGTCATTTTAGAGTGGACTGTACTTTTACGCTCAGCTGTAGAAATGGAGAACATTAACCACTTGCTGCCGGGGTTTCCGGTACCCGGACAGGTATTCTTTATACGCCAGGGTCTCCGAAATCGGACAAAGAGAACTGGGCCTTGTAACAAAAGACCGTACTCGTAACAAAAGACCAGGCAGCTGGGCATTACTGACATTTTTTTAAACTCTCAATAGTGGAGATAAATCTAGCCTTGTTTTGAAACAGTATACCATGGTTTGGTGCATTCAGTGCGAGCGGATTACCACCGGGGACAAAAGCGCTCCACCACCGCAGCGATTAACCACACAATACCGCTGCATGCTAATCTGGCCCCATTGAAAAGAGGTCAGCAGCGCACTGTGCAAAGTTTGTGAACAAAAGAAAATTACATAACACTGCACAATCTGGGCTCTTTTTACAAGGCGGCAGGCCTGGCTGAAATACTCCAGCATCAATAGATGTTGCCTGTCAGATTAGAGTGGAAACCAGACAGTCCTTCATGTGGGTGTAAGTGTCCAGTAAATGAAGAATTTTTACAGAATTTTGAAAACCGAAAAAAAGGAAATTATCCCGTCCCAGCATCACATCATCAACATGCATAAATGCCCTGTTGGGAAGTGGTTAATGTTTGACTGCACCCATGCTTGGTGACAATAACTTGTAAAAAGTGATAATTCAGAGTTCAGTTTCATCACAAGCAGTGTGATGAAATGTTTTTAGAAACTGCCTCTTAAAAACAACGCACTTTTAAATTTAATTTTGCGGAGTCCCTTGTCAGGGAACAGCCCATTTAAAAAACAAACAAAATGCCTGAAATTCTCCATTTTTGCCTTGCTACTTTTGCTGAAATTTGCAATGAAGGAAGGGTATAGGACATGGACATAAAGCCCGGAATATTACAAGACACACAGATTTAAGTTTTGTTTGGCAAATGTTTTCCTAGAAACGTTGCTCACTACTGACACCAGGACCATCTTGTAATGCATCGCTTTCTCTTGAGCCACACTGCAGAATGTATTCAATCGTCTATCACTCTGCCTTTGCATTTTTCTTCAGAAGCATCTGTCTTTAAAAGATATTTAATTACTATGTACATGTAAGAATTTCAAATGTATTTTAATGTAAATGCTCTTTACTGTTGCAGTTATTCTATATTTCTTGTATTATAGTAAAGGCTATCTCTCAAGGAAAAAGTGGGAGTGTGAATACGTTTCTCGAGGAAGAAGCTCTCAACATTTGAGATGAGCAGGTAGATCCTGAAGTCAAGTTATGCCTCTCTGTTATTTACTGTACAGTCCAATCTAAAAATAGGATATAAAATAATATATACTTGGGAAGTGCAGCCCTGTGGAAACACACACCGGTCTGTGTTCCAAGACCAAGGCACCATTGTTCTGGCTAACTATAGCCCGAGGGCGCTGGGCTACAATTCAATTTGTGACATCCTATGACCACCGGATAAACATGACAGTGTTAATTTGCCTGTTTTTTTTTAACTGCATGCTTGAGCAAGATTTCTTTTAAACCAGTCACCGCTGTTTCTTCATAACTACGGTCACAAACTTCTGGGAGATAAGGTTTCAAGGTAATAATGAAAACCACCGATGTAGGAGATTGTATTTCAACAAGTTATTCCGTAGGGCTGGCCGAAAAATAAAATACATCATATGATGACTGTGAAGGGAACACTGCAACTAGGCAACAAGTTATGAATCAAGTTCATAACAGGTCTTTTAAAAAAAAAATAATAATTCCTGAGCACCATTGTTAACATTTTCGTAGATACTTAATCCGAGAAACAAACACCAACAGTTTGTCGTCAAGGGTTTATATACATCCCCCACTCTACTGGCAATGACCGGCAAAACTAGAATTTCCTACATCAGAGAAAAAAAGGCATTTGCAGTTCGAGCTGGTCCAAATTTTAGTGTTTAGAAAAAACTCTAGCAGTATACACTAATATCACTAACTGACTGATTTTAAGGATTTCTTGGTTTCTTGCTAATATTTATCAGTTTTGGAAGGTTCTCATTGCAACAAAGATTCATGTCTGTAACAGCAGTAACTTCGTGTATGTGTGTAATCTCTTGACACTTGATTTTTACCTGTTTAACGGTCAAGTATTTGTGCCATGAAGAGATATACTGTAAGTGCATTGTAAAATTGTACAAATAAAAAGTAAAAGCATGTCAAAGATGTGCCTCTTGGAGACACATTATTTGGAACCTGACTCGTTTCAAAATAGTAACCCTGACTCCTAGTGGACTCTTCCTAGGAACTTGCCTGAAACCTTCAACACCTTGTTTTTGAACTTCCACACCCACACAGTTAGCCCTCCTTGGAACAGGCTTCCCGTGGTCATGGCAAATCCTAGGAAAAGGTTGCCCTTGCAAATCATGGAAACTTGGGGGAGAAAAGAGGGTGTCCTGGAAAGAGTTTAATGGGCTGCTTTTGGTAGGATAACGGAAAATGGTAAATTTGTAGGCTGTCCTTTTAGTGACGATGGCAGTTTTCCAGTTCACAATACGGAACAACTTTTCTCAACAAATTAGCATGGAATATCATGAAAACTGTCACACCTCTTGTCTTAGAGAGTCCTGGAAAAGTCATAGAATTTGGTTTTCAGTTTCTGTGGGAACCCTGGCCAAAACTGTACAGAATCGGGGTTTCCAACCACCGTCAATCTGTATTACTTTTCCCCTCTGTGAGCCTCCACAGGGCAGGTTGAGGTATACATCTGTCCCTACTGTCACAGGCATGATGTACACAACCACACAACAGAGAGCACTGCGCTGCATCAACACCATGGAAAACAAGAAAATTTTTACTGGTTCGCGGCAGACTCCCGGTGTAGCGCTGATCACTCGCCAGGTACGCACTGTGTGCTGCCGTCCTCCATGCCAAAGTACACTTGCCTTGTCATCTTGAGGAACAGACCAGTTTCAACCACACCTAGTCGGAAATTAAAAGCAAGCTGATAAACATGATGCTTCTCGACGACAAAGTGATCAAGTGCCTTTGAAGATAAATGGGTAGTCCTCAACCCCCCATGGACCCCAAGTGGAACGGGAAAATGATTCTTTGAATTCCACTTCTTCTTAATTTCAAATTTAAAAAGCACAGTCAAAAACAGTTTTTCAATCCAATAAACAATGTCTATTTTGGAACAAAAACTTAACTTTCCCTTAAACTGATGCTGGGTTGTTACACTTTTGAGCATGGCAAACCTTGACCCTATGCACACGGCTCGGCTTTCGCTTCAAGAAATGCTCACAATTGGCTGCCCGAATAGGTTAAACAGCGCCCTCTACTAATAATGCACAAAGTCAACAAGCATGGGACAGTCTCCCAAACCTTAGCTACATCTCTAGCTGTGGCTTTGGGGCTGTGTAGTAAACTGTTCAGGCAGATGCCGAACTGAATCGAACCGATCAGACTGGGCTTTGGGAAAAGAGCTGCAGCGCAGATCCGAAGTTCCATTTCTGCCACGCCGCTGCTATTGCAACCTTTCAGAAGATGGCAATGATTACTGAAAAGGAAACATACGAGGTTGGGTGGTCGAAAAACACACAGCCATACCGGGGATCATCTTGATTTGCTGATTGACAGCCTCCCAGCTCTCAGGGACCACCTTGAACTTCCAGTCCAGGATGAAATTCCCATTGTCTGTCACCACAGGGCCCTGGATCAAACGTACATGTACAGTGCATCAGGAATAACGCACAAAGTCCAAATACAGATTTTAGATTGCCAACTATTTAACCACTCCCTGCCGGGCGACCCGTTTTGAGTACATAGGCTTTATATGCAGAGCGGGGGAGCCTGGAACTGGGACAAAAGAGTTGGGCCTTATAACAAAAGACTGAGCTGCTGCATTACCAACATTTTTTCACTCTCAATAGTGGAGATAATCCAGCCTTGTTTTGAAACAGTATACCACGGTTTGAGGCATTTAGAGCAAGCGGATTACCACCAGGGACAAAAGCTCTCCAACACCGCAGCGATGAGCCCCACAGCACCGCTGCACGCTAATCTGGCCCCTATTGAAAAGAGGTCAGCACTGCACTGTGCCAGTTTCGGGAACAAAAGAATCTTATGCAACACCGCACAATCTGGGCTCTTTTTCCAAGGCTGCAGGCCTGGCTGAAATATTCAGGAGTCAATGAATTTTACCTGTCAGCTTTAGAGTAGTACTCAAAGAGTCCTTCATTTTGGTATAAACGGCCATTAAATGAAATGATGAATTTTTGAAGAATTTTGAAAATGGAAAATCTTGAAAAGGACCCGGCATCTTGCCTTGCTCAAGAAAAATCCACCCGGCAGCAAGTGGTTAGTACCAAGTTTCATTTTCCATTCGGCATCAAAGGGGACAGAGTTGAGAAGACAACCGCACAGCTTCCACCCCGTGTTCGCTTGGTAACTTGACCATCTCCACACACACAAAAAAATTATAGCAGGCTTTGAGTTTCTGATGCAAGCCCCCTCCCGCAGTGAAAAAACACAACAAAGTACAGTTGAACTCAACTTTAGTGCAGATGCAGTAACACTGGCCCCTTTAAGTTAAACAACACTACAGAAACGGTGTCTCAATAATGGGTTCAGGTACAGGTTAAAGTAATACGCCTTTCATCACTAGGGCAACATTCATTTCATATGCACTGAAAGAAGCACCTCTTTTACCTGTGTGCTGTTGGCCAATTCATTAGCAGTGACTGGATCAAAACAGAGGGGTCTGGGGCAACATTTTATGACCTGCCCACTCCATGGAAAAAGTACTCCCTTGTAAATGAGCAATTTGTGCACTAATGGAACTAACGGGCTACGGGTTTGCACACAGTGTTGCATTCGAGTCCATCACAAGTCCCTTCACAAGGCCAGTCGTAAGTCCCTTCACAAGGCCAGTCATAAGTAACAGAGTGAACAATGACAAAGGAATGCTTTTAGTCACAGTTCATTTGAATAGCATGTGAATTGGCTTAACCACTTGTTGCTGGTACCGGATGCGTATTCTTTATACGCGTGGCTGCGGTCTCCAAAATTGGACAAAGGGAACTGGGCCTTGTAACAAAAGACCCAACACGTAATAAAAAATCAGGCTGCTGGGCATTTCCAACATTTTTTCACTCTCAATAGTGGAGATAATCCAGCCTTGTTTTGAAACAATAGACCACGGTTTGGGGCATTTAGCACAAGTGGATTACCACCAGAGACAAAAGCACTCTACCACCGCAGCGAAAAGAAAATTACATAACACTGCACAATCTGGGCTCTTTTTACAAGGCAGCAGGCCTGGCTGAGATACTCCAGCATCATTAGATGTTGTCTGTCAGATTAGAGTAGAAACAAGACAGTCCTTCGTGTGGGTGTAAGTGTCCAAGAAATGAAGATATGAATTTTTAAAGAATTTTGAAAACAGAAAAAGTGAAAATTATCCCGTCCCAGCATCATCAACATTCATAAATGCCCTGGTGCAGTGGTTAAGACTGAAAGACTTGTGATGGACTTAGAGCGACTTGCAGGGACTTGTGATGGACTTAGAGGGACTTGTGATGGACTTAGAGGGACTTGTGATGGACTTAGAGGGACTTGCAGGGACTTGTGATGGACTAAGAGGGACTTGCAGGGACTTGTGATGGACTTAAAGGGACTTGCAGGAACTTGTGATGGACTTAGAGGGACTTGCAGGAACTTGTGATGGACTAAGAGGGACTTGCAGGGACTTGTGATGGACTTAAAGGGACTTGCAGGGACTTGTGATGGACTTAGAGGGACGTGCAGGGACTTGTGATGGACTTAGAGGGACGTGCAGGGACTTGTGATGGACTTAGAGGGACGTGCAGGGACTTGTGATGGACTTAGAGGGACTTGTGATGGACTCGAATACAACACCCTTTGCACATTCACCATTGCACATGCCACACCACATGCAAACAAGCACAGGAAAGCACAATATCTTCAACAAGTGGCCGTCGCTTGGCAAAAGAAACTTTCTCTGGGGCCCGTACACCAGCAGCCAATGCATGCCAGTGATGTTCGATGACTTACCGCTTTACTCTTGGCCATCCTGAGTACTGCCTCACCCCCAAGCTGTGTGGCTAGGGTGATCATGATGGGCCTGTAGGCCAGGGGAATGACTTCGATGGGTACCCCGCGGTCCCAATGCTCCCCTAAGTGACTCGACTTCTTCCTTCACAAACCAGAAATAGTACAAGAACGTTAAACACTTCCCGCTCTGCAGGTCTGTAGTGCCACCCACATCCCAAGTACCACTGCCCTCGTGCAAGCCACATGTACTAGATTTCCCCTTGACAGGCAAGTTTCGGAAGCGTACCCTGTCAAATAGGTTTAATTGTGGAAGATCTTTTCTGCATATCAAAGATCAAATAAGCCTACAATGTGGGCCACAATAGTGAATATCAGAACTTCTGTGTGACCCAAGCTAAACAGTTGGCCAGCAAACAGTTATCTCCTCTATACTTAACCAAGACATCCATGTTTGTGAAATTTCATTCCACACCATTTTGGGTTTTCCACTTTTTTGCTGGAGTGTCGGAGCTCACCTGTAGTCGGCTATGACGACAAAACACTTGGCGTTAGCGGCGACTATCTTCTCCTGCGTGAGACAGCCGCTGTGAGAGAGTCAGAGAAAGGGGTCATTGCATAAATGGGCTTGCGCTTTTAACCCTTGGTTCTCTGACTGGGATGCCCCAGCTTTCGACTCGTGTCTTGAGGTGACAGAAATTGAGAAAAGTTGGGCTGGACAGATGTGAGTGTTCCAGAGTGTATGAGGAAAACGATACTTTAACCTAACAAGTCCTGAATCCTCCAATTTTAATATGATTTTGCACACACCCTAGGGAGTTAGGGTTAATACGCATATCAAACCCTAACCTCCTAAAATCCTCCGATACCGAATGGTTTTGGAGGATTTGGAGGCTGTATGGAAAAAAATGTATGGCTGACTGTGAAGGATGCACTGTATCAAGGCCTTGGGCCGGATCGGGCGCTGTTTATGCTTGGCCAAGATTATATGTAAAATCATCCCCATAGCTCCTGGATACCATTTGCACTGCCTCAACATATTGACATGAATAGACAGTATTCATGCGTCGGCTATCTTGAATTGAAATTGGGGTAAAATTTTCATTTTGGGAACCTAAGAGTAAAAATAACCGCGACAAAATAAAAGTTCAATACGAATTCATGCTTTCTTTGTTCACGATAATTTGACATTCGTGGCAAGTTATATCTAAAAAGGCACATAAAAGAAATGAAAGTGAGGACTGGAACCCAAAATAGTCTGGCACCATCCCACTTCACAGATTACACTGAATGTGATATATTTAGGGAGCAAGACAAAACATGGCTTCCCCTGTGAAAAAGGTCTACTGCTGAAGGATTTTGAAGGATTGAGGCAGGGGGCACACCTCCACAGAAACCTAACTCACCCTCCTCCCTTGATGAGGTTGAGGCCACTGTCGACTTCATCAGCTCCGTCTATGGCAACATCCAGCTGAAGAAGTAGAAAAAGATAAACAAACTGGATCAGTCTGAAGATACACAGGCTATGTACCAGAAGTGGACGGAAACACGGCATTTTCACAATCTATAAAAAAATTGAAAATGATTTGACTGATTTGGTCAGGGATTTGACCTGTTGACTAGCATACCCCATTTCCTAATTGTCCCTGAAAAACAAAACACACTGAAAGAGTTCTCAAGCATGTTTCAAATCCAAAGCAGTTTCAGGAAACTTGAGACAAGCTTTCACCTGAATGAGATGACCTTCACATTTGAAAAGATGTCTCAGATCCACTGACAAATTTTGTGGATCAAGTGCAAGACTTTCCCCCCAAAAAAGAAAAATTTATCCTACAAATGATGGCTTGACACAAAAAATGCCTACCTGGGGTGTTTTCTCGAGATCACTGAGTACCAGACCATTGTTAATGATCAGCTGGCGGGCTTGGAATGATGTCGGCACACACTGGACTGACAACTGTTCTTCCCTGACGCGCTGGGCTGAATACAAAACCACATAATTATAATCAATTCAAACACAAACTGAATCTGATGGCAATTCTTCAGTCTTTTTTTTTTTTCAAGTTTGCTTAAGCCCTAACCCCAGAGGCATTTTTTTTTGCTAGGCACCACGATCAATCCTTCAAAATCCACCGCTCATCCATGCCAAAAAAATTGCATTCAGCCTCAGTCCTCAATCCCCCAGTATTTCTTGAATATGCTCCTTTAAGGGGTGCCCACGGTCTTGATCCTTCAAAATCGTGGCTCTTGTGATTTGCGACTCGTACTGTTAGGTGGAGTCACAAATGCCCAGACATGTGAATAATTCCCATCTTCTGTTACAGAGGTAGACGAAAAAGGAAGACACGTAGAACAACATATCCTAAATACTTTAATCTATCATTTCTTCTGCAGTTCGATTTTCCACTTCCCATGTCTTGTCTCTTCAATGAGAATGAAATGTTTTTGATAGAATCAAGTATAAATATTTAGGATGCATATGACGAACATCGTTCTATGTGTCCTCCTCTTCTGTCTACCAGTTATAGACCAAAACCACCCATGAGAGTCTGCAGATTAGTAACTTACCAAGTCTTTCCACCGCGTAGACAATGGTTGAGCCACTGCCAATGCCCAGACGGTAGTTATCCTGCAAGATGTACAAGGAAAGAACAACACTTTGTAGGGGTACCTCGAGTCGATGTCTTTGCCTGTACACTGGCTATCTCGCCTCTCCCTTGACAAATAGCAAGGAAGTATCGTAGTTGCACTGACCAAAACATCAGAATGAAATGGAACAATCCATCTCAGGGCAAGATTCCAACTTGACAGAAGTATCACAGTGCCCCCATAAACTGCACGTGAATGAGTATTTGAGGCTTTGCTCTCTTTGAGGCTTGTCATAGACCTCAGGCCAATTTTGGGACAATCCTTTCTCCTTGGGAAAAACCAAGAGCATCCCATCACAGTACGTACATAAAACAAGGTGCGTTCAGTGCAGCTATCTCTAACAATACAGGCAATCGAACACTAAACCTAATACAGTAGGAACCACCCTCAATCCTCCAAAATCCTCCAATTCTCGACATGAAAAAATCACCTTCAGCCTCAATCCTCCAAAGTCCTCCAAAAATTCTTGAAAATGTTTTTTTTTTAAGGTGTGCCTCCTGCATCAATCCTTCAAAATCCTCCGGCAATCCTCCTGTCATTATGTTCAGGCAGTGCAAATGGCATTCTTGAGCAGTGCGGTTGATTCAAAAGAAATACTGGGCTGAATTCACGCATGACTGAGCAAGAACATATATGCTGTGTTTGTGACACATAACAATTAAAAAAAAATTTTAAACACCTGTAAGAATGAAAAACCAGGAAAAGCATGTTTTTTCTTACAATTTATTGAGTGGGCAACTATTAACAAAGAAAAAATACCACACATTGTCTTTTCCCAAACTCTTCAAAAACCACATTGTACAAAACCTCCAAATTTAAATAATAAACACAGGCCCAAGCTTTTTGCGTTTTCTTTTGGGGGGGGTCTATCACTCATGTGAAGTCTTAAACTTCTTTTCTACATTTTAAAGTTAATTGTCATGGTTGAGTTTTGGGTTTTAGCAGGGGGGTCTCGCAGAGAAAGAGTAAAGAGATCGCTTCAATCTAAAACTCTACGATCATGTGTTTGCGGTGGCTTTCAACCAACCAAATCACTACTTTCCACCACATCCCATACATTTTCCCATGATGACCAAATTGACTTTGAAGCCAGTTTGTTGGAATTTTCCAGCTGTATGTTGAATGCTCACACACTGCAAGAGGGTTGGGTTTTGGGATCGTCTTTGATGGGCCAAGGGCACATAAGCCTGTTTGGGCAACATGGCTATTTCCATAAATACCTGCAATATTCACATGTAGCTGTAGGAAAATTAGTGGGGCGTTGCCAACGGTGATTGTTGGAACATCAGAGAAAGCCAAAACTGATAGTTCAGTGTGAAAAGTGCAAATTGTTTTTCTTCTCAAATGTCCATTTGTCATGACGGGTCACAAAATTACACCTACAAGTAAACCCCAAAATTGTAAAAGGAGAGAAATCCACTGATTCACAAACCTACAGATTCCCCCCACCTACATGTTTGTTTTGACTACCAAACTCCCCAGTACTGTATGAATTTGCTCAACTTTAAACGCTACTTCTCGTCATCCTATAAGCCATTTCTAAAATTAGTAGTGAACAAGACACAAATAGCATCGTTCAAGAAAAGTCTTCTGAAAAAATTGGACAAGAGGCAAGATAACATTGCCGAAAAGTAAAGACAAGAATACTTAGAGGTTAGCTTTGCTGGTGGCACTGAATTCAAGCTGTTGAGACAACATACGTCATGTACGTGAAAATGTATCATCGGAAACTTGCAGTTGTCCCTTGAACTTGTAGAAGGGTATCTATGCAGCCATTGCCAATTCGAAAGACAGTGTGAAAATTTTTGATAATGGCACAGACTAGAAAGAGGCTTAATTAAACTTGACATTTTGATACATGAGGGTGCAATATTCAGTGATATTTGTCAGCGCCACAACCACCACCATCATCAGTAGTGTGCAAGGACCATGTCCTGTCAGGGAAATTCCTAAATGGTGGCGGTCAGTTCCAGGCAGTCTCCCAGTGACAAACATTCAAATTTTCATTGGTCATAAAATTTTTGACAGACGATCGGGGCCTACTCAAGTATTTTTCATGCATTTTGTTTTTATAAAAATTGGCAAAAAATAATTTTTGGTGCCTGGTGCTGCTAGATTTCATGTTATTACACTCAAGTTAAAAATTTCCAGAAATGTGTAAGGTTTTGCATTAGTGTAGGAAATACATGCCGATATAGATCTTCGCCTAAATCACATCCATAATTGGTGAATAAACTTCCCCATCTAACATCTAACTTCACCAAGAAGGCACGAATGAAATTTGGTTGCACAAATAGCAGTGATGGAAGAGTAAGTTGGCACAATCAAAAGAGCCAAAGTGTTATGGGAGTTTGTACATGGCTATCCACAACCTCTCGTCCCATTTCGCCTACAGTATCATTATTGTGGAACTTACCGAATTATAATTTGTACGCTAAAACTAAGTTAAAACCATGGATGAGGAAGGCATAGACAGCAGTCATTAAAACTCAACTTATGCAAATTACACACCGTACACAGAGCAAAAACCTACCATGACGTGGTCATTCACAGCGGCGTATGCAGCAGCTTTTTTGGCAGCTTCAGTCAGGTCAGCTAGATTCGAGGCTGCCGAACTCATGCTGTTGCTCAACGGATTAGCACAAGTTCGCGGGCAACTTCTTGTTAGAGTCACAGTCGGTTTGGTACGAGCTCCCCCTAAACTATGGCCTAAACTAGAGAAGTCCGGCTTCAGTTTCGACAGTCGGAGGCTCAGAAATGGTCGCAGCATCAATGCCGTTTGACTCGTTGAAACATGCGATGGAAAGTTCCGCTACAAAGCGTGAGGGAAATGCACATAAATACACGACATTTACTTCCGCAACTCACCGACTCGCTCACCTTGTAAGCTTGCACGCTTGGACGGACGCACGTGCACGTGTGTGCAGAACACGCGGATATGCATGCAACAATGGGTTTGGGAAACTGGTGTCCACCTGCTACACAACGTGTTTTAAATTGGTCAGCGCATACCAGTTAACCAGATTTTTCCAAATATTCGGCAGGGGTGGTACATGTATATGTCGTGGGTAACATTTACGACTTGTATTATCCTCCTCCAATTTTGATATTTTATTTCATTGCCGTTTATCCAAAGTACATATTAATTAGGGAAACAAGTTACTTTTGATGCATGAATAATAAATATCAGAGGTCAGCAGAGAGGAGGAAGCTGAATGAATGGAACGCTGGACATCTCTTAATTGGTTAAAAGTTCTAGGTCCGCCGCGCGGCGGCCGCTGAAACAAGCGATATGGGGGAAATTTTGTTCAAGAAGCAGTTTGTTTTTTTCTGATGATTTAGGATTTATTGCATGCTTTGTTTATGTTTTACTTTTTGGCACCCAATGAGGTCTCAAACGCATTTATTCTTACTGATCACGAGTTTCACAAAGAGTCTATCTGAATATTGCACCACGTTTCTACTTTTTGTCGGTATTAAATTGCGATATTATAATCTTATTCCTCCAGAGAAATGGATCGGAGCATGATGCACGCGCATGGCATGGCATGCTGCAGCTAGGACCCTGGGGCCACGGGCGCGGGGGGCCGGGTGTGGGTGTGGGTAAGGTCCGTTCGTTATATTCTTTCTTATCTTTATAGAATCCAAGATGGCGGAGTCTATAGCAGTGCAAGCGTGTAAAAAGCGAGTGGACGACGCGGTGTCTGCAATGGTGAATCAGCTAGATCAGGAAACATTCCGGTCGATGCAGGTAACTGTGGGAACTGGGTCTTGCTTCGGTAACCGGCATGATGAGCTTGGAGGCCTAATTCATTGCTGTGCTGGGTTTTACTTACTTAGGGCCAAAGCCATGTAAGCCTGATGCATGTTGCAATGTGGGTCCCAGGATGTTTAACATCTTTTTTAAGTCGCCTAAAGTAGCATAAGCAGATGGCTAGTCTTTAGTGCCCAAGTTGAACGCCGGTATTCAAATGACTGCACTTATTTCGTGATAAGCATGGTAAAATTCATGCCAGATTAGTATGACCAGAACTTTATTCATGATTTATTTATAAATAGACGTTTTTTGATTCCAGTTGCTGGAATATCTTTCTCTGAAAATTTTTTAATTTGTTAACATTGTTGAATACCGGAGTGAGTGAGGCCAAACCTGTAGCAGACCTATGATAGTATGACCGTGTGGTAGTTTGTTTATCTCATGTGTGGAACAAGTAAAATTATGAAATGACCGATGACGTATATTGATATAATGCTAGACAATGATGGACTAAAAAGGTACACTTCTGCTCATGTATGCCGTCAGTAGGCATGGTAGGCATTTCATGTCAAGTCTTGTGGTTTTGTGTTGGATTGACATAATCGTGACAGTTTTTCTTGCTGTGCTAGTGCATAAATGCTGCGGTTTCTTTCAGAGAGAAATGTACCTCAAAAGTGCCAAGTGCTGCGAAAACTCCACTGCAAGTATGTCAGAGGTGCAGAGCTGCATCGAGAAGTGCTCACAACCCCTGCAAGCAGCACAGAACTACATGCAATCGGAACTGAATGATTTTCTGGTTAGTTTCCGCTTATCCCATTCTACTGCCCCCCCCCTCCAAAAAAAATCAGCTTTCACAGTCAGAGAAACTTGACAGGAGGAGGGTTCAAACCTTTGAGTTCTTCAGCATCTGACTGGGCCGGTACCCTACCGTCTGAGGTACGGTAACATCCCTTCAGGAGGTTACCCACTGCATCTTAAAACTTGCAGTTTTAAGATGCAGTGGGTTAGAGTGCTGACATGAGCAGACGTGCTCAGTTGGACATTATTAGGGAGCCATTTTGGGGTTGGTTCTCGTTGATCTGAGCAGTGATTGAAGACATTTGTTGCATCATTTTTAGCGGGGACCTAAATGTATCCTTTGTAGAATTAGCTAGCAACACGTACCCTACCGGTATGTACATGTATGCTTTAAGGTCAGGTAAAAAGCAGTTTATCTCTGTCTGCTTCCTTCTTTCCCTGCTTCTTTTTTTAATCGCCTAATTGAACATCTTGTGTTGACTCGTGCTGATTTTTTTATTATTTCAAAATCCACTACAAAGTGTGATTCTCTTTTAGACCCGTAGGCATCAGCGAGTCAAGAAAGTAAGAATCCATTAATCATATGCCAACTTAAAATATGGTCTCTTCCTCCATTTTGGCCCCAAAAAGAATGAGAAACTACTTTCATATTTTACAAGGTCGAAATTGACCCAACTTTCAAGTCACATTGTGCTATAGCTTAAAGGTGCTCGATGTTCTCATTCGAATGAACTCACAGGACAGGCTACAGCGCTGCGGCATGCAGTGCCAGGATAACATCAAGGACCGTCTGGTGCCATCGGCAACACCGGCGCAGGTGGACAAACTGAAGGCCGAGCTGGAGGACTGTGTCATCAAGTGCGGAGAGAAGCACATCAACCTCCTGGGGCCCATGAAACAGCGGATCCAGTCCAACATGGCCCAGTTTCGCTGATGCAGGAACAACTCCCCACCCCCGTATTAAAAAAACTCTAGTATAAACTTGATCCATGGAGCTCCATGTTTGAACAGACAACTTCGGTGCCATGCAGGAGGTGGTCTGGGAACCAGACGTGTAGCCTTGATACCAGGACGGGTTCATTTAGGCTGTGCATTGTCAAGTCGTCTGTGGAATGTCTTCCCATGGTTCAACTGTTAAAAAAATTTCCCTCTTGATTCTGGTCGGCAGGAGATTACTAGTGAATTAATGCAGCGCGTCATCAATAATTTACTACCCACTGGATGTGGTCATTGGCACAAAATTGTGAATCCATGCATGGGATGGGGGGAGGTGGCCAAATTTTTATATTCTAATCCTCACAAAAACGGACTATGGACTCGTCAGGTCCTTTAGAATGACTTGAGCACTGCATTCACTTCTCAGGTATTTAGGAGCCTGTGATTTTACATGTTGGGTGCATCTAGCATGTGACTTGTGGATGTCTTATTTTGATATTCAGACTGTTGAAACGGATTTTGCTGCATTAACATTATGCCATTTCTCTGAAATCTTAAGTCGTTTGAATGTGAAGGGCATTGTTTTACGTCTAGGTTTTAGTTGAAATTTAAACAGGTATTCAGTCATCAGGGGAAACTCATTTGACAATAAGGGTCAAATTTATAGAGCACAAATTTTAAAAATCTTCTGCCACAGCGTTTGATGATATGGGTAAGGGGTCACATTTACCTGCAGTGTTTCTGTGGCGCTCCACTTTTTTTTCATTTGTGGAGGTGAGGGGATAGCATCCTTGAAGATTGCACGTAACACACTGGCTGAATTCCATCGATTTGCAGGGTCCCATTGTAACAAAAAGGGAACGATTGTGATTTGAAAACGGAGGCATACTTTTTTTTTTCAAATTAGAGTGCTGAAGTCGTCATCACGTAGTTATTTATTGAACTTCTGAGATTTTTATTAAACCTTGACTTGTAATGCATCTGTCAAGGAGCTTGACTGTGTCGCAGTGCTTGAAACGCGCAATACCTGTATTAGTTCTTGTGCTCAATACCTATTTTTTGTAGGCTGCAGAAATTCTAGCTCAGGGCAAAGTGTAAGTGTCAGCTACAGGAATGTTTCCCATCTAATGGGTGTTACATTCGACACATGGGCGTCGCGACACATGCGACACGTTACTTGTGGAGGGGATTATTTTTGACAAAAACAGTTGAAAATGCCCTGACTCTTGACAAGAAAAGCTACGTCCGCCTGCTTAAAAATACATCCACAGTGCCACAAATATCAAGCTCTTGAGCAACATTTGTACAATATTTGTACAATGTTTCATTTTCAGAACCTCAGAGGCCACGGAGCAATACGTGCTACTGGCCGTGTACAGTAATCACTCAAATTCAACACGTTGACCACCTCCACAGTTTTCACAGTGTGTCTGTGTGCATGCAAACAAGTGACGGACAGGACGTGCGTAAAGTTAGCAATGACAGAAGTAATGGTGCATGACTGAGAAAATGAAGGCAATGTGTTATTAACTACAATGCAACATTTCTATTTTGTAGAACTTTCCACAATGTAGGCCATGTACATTGTATTGTGTAAATCATAATAAAAATAGAAAATAAATACATCACGAAAACAGACAAGGAATGAACAATGAGTTACACTTACGTTTTTATTACATTTTTCTCCAGTTGCTGGATTAGCATTTTCACCTGCTGCATTTGAATTTGGCATCAACCAGTTTACAAAAAAAACATCATCAAAACCATGTAAATCAATCTTAATTGGGCAAGCATTTTTCTGTAATGAAATTTTTAAAAAAGTCAAACAAAAATAGATCTTTAAGGGATACAGAGCTTCAAAACATTAAAGAAAAATTCTCTGAAGTACCAGAGGAACACTAAATGCCAGCAAACACTTAAAACTGTAAACGGGCAAAAGGTTTTATTTTTCCTCCCTAATATAAACCAGAAGGCTCCTTCAAACTTTTCCTGAGCCAGTAATTTAGCTGGTAGTCGTCGGTACTTAAAAGCTGCTGACACATTTTTCAGTTGATCTTGTGTAAAAGTACATTCTCTTCAGAGTAAACCTGATTATAAAGGAACGCGAGTGTGGTTTTACGGTTGTAGAATTCATACATACAGGACTAGACGTGTGCAATACATGCAGGAATATCAACTGCCCAGCGAGAGATACTGACAATAGCAACGGGCCGATTAGTATCGTATGACGTTTGCTCAAAGATAACATGGGTATCATATTTCTGGCCTTAATACAAGCCGCCTCTTTCTGTTTGTGCCAAATTTAACATCCTGAAGACATTTTTTCATCCGAGGAAAACGTGCCTCCTGCTGTGCTTACTGCTTTCAGTCTCCGTGAAATATGCCGAAGCTCTGTAGCGTAAACTCGTGTGCTTAGCAGCACCATGAATTGGCCCAGATCAATTGATTTTGAAGCTGGTATTCGTCTTTACATCGCATCTTAAATTCTGGATAAGCTTTTCTTTACTACCTCACTGTACATGAGTATATTGCACATGCATTCTAATTACAATGCTTCTAAGTTGAAAAATAGCAACTGATTACCAAACTTCTAGATAAAATTCTGAACAAAAGATGCTATATTGTACATACTTCCCTTGGCTCCATCACCAAGTGAAAAACAAAACCAAAATCTCAACGTGAATTATCTTTGGTCACTTGAACTCTGTGGTTTTTTTTGGACTCGTGTCTATTTAATATGCTCAATACGGTCGATTCACTAGAGTGCACCCTCAAGAGTTTACGACGCGTTGGCCAATCACAACGTACGAAATCTGTCGACCCTTTCCAAACGTGCGTTGGGTCGACAGATTTCGCGCATTGTGAATGGCCACCACATTGCAAATTCTTGGTGGCGTACTATTGTGAAACGGCCTTATTTGCTGTTACTAACCTTGTGTGGTTGGTTGAGGAAAGGTAAGATATCACATACAACATTTTCACTGACTCTGCTCTTGAAAACGATTCCCCCTCGATCAAATTCTATTTCAGAAAGTACAGAAATACTAAAGAAATGGACACGGGTGTTTATTGAGGTGGTAAGTACTAGGATTTGTATGAAAGACATTCCGAGAAATTTTGAAAAATAAGATCAGGCTCAACAAAAAAACTCGGGGGCGGGAGAAGGGAACACCTAGACAGCCTCCATCATGATCTCTTCCAGTTTCTTGAGCATCCTGGCCAGGTGTTTCTGGTCATAGGCGGGGCTGCTACGTTGCTGCAGGTGCACGATGTTGCGGTACTCCAGCTCCTTGAAGCTGGCCCCCTGCTCCACGATGCCGTTTAGAATCTCCTGGGAAACGGAAGACGTAAACAGAGAAAAAAAAACCAATGACTCCATCTGACATATTGGCTACTGGTGACCGGTGGCCGTCAACGCTAACGTGGCAAGACTAAGGCTGAGTGTAAATTACCTGGCTACGGCTGCCAATAACACACAAGTCAATGGAAAGTGGCAAGAGTCGGTTGCTAGTGACTTCCACAGGTGCATGTGTTACATCTAGCCATATCCGAATAATTTGGATAGAGCCTGAGAGTGGTGTTTGTGTACTGGCTACAAGCTACGTGCAACCCTTAAACGCAAGCAGCCCACGTGGCTAAACTTGAATCTGCCCAATCATTGATCTGTGCAGTGCAAGAGATGATAGACTGTCCAAAACTGGCTACCAATGACTATGGAAGAAACTCAATGCGACCTTGCCTGGTTGCCTACCTCACTCCGAATATGCCCCCAAAAATAAACGAGTCTTAACAATTGATGAAAGTATAACCAGACAGCCTCCGACCAACGGAAACAGCAGGGTGCCGCCTATTCAGAAAACACCTTAACGGGCTAGCTATTTTATCCACTATCTAGTACAATGCATCTCTCAAAACACAGGCATCTTGAATCTTCCATAACTCCATTCCTCCATTCATGTATAAAGACTGGAACTTCGTCTTCAAATACATGTAATCTTACCCCTTCAAACTCTTCAAAATTATCTGACACCCCCCACGCAATTTTAACGTTCACAAGCAATATGACTGGACACTTACATCCGTGCTTTTGTACATGAGCTCGTAGTAGTTGCGCGCCTGGTCCAAATCCGTCTCCCGCGACATGGTGATGTTGGTCAGGTTCTGCTGGAGGACGAAGATGTTGCGGCACCTGCAGACAAGCACAGCACTTACTTAGAGAACGGCAGCTGTGAACGGTGCAAACCTTTTGCAGCACAGTGAGTTATGCTTTCCAAAAGGGCAACTTTGTCTTGTTACACTAAAACTCTGACAAGATAATGGAAGAAATGGGGTAATGTGCACCTACATCTTCTTGATGCCGTTTTCATTGATTCTCTTGATGTACTGGGCACTGTTGATCAGGATGAAGGAGACGAGATGACCCAAGCCTTCAAAGACATACCTGAAAATACCAGCCAAAAACACATGCATTAGACTGTACATGCACACGTCAGCTTGCATTATTTTCTTAAATAGTTGCTTACAAAATACACAAACAAATGTGAGAAACAGTGAGATAGGTCCTGCCCACTCTGACAAGTCTGTGAGAAGGTGTATTAGTCAACCAAGGACAGTTCCATCAATATTTTGGGGGACTAGCCAAAGGATTGTTTCCGTGAAAGTTCAGGCTAACCCCCACTCTGAATCACATTATGTGACCCAACCCAGCAATATCAGTCCTTGAAAACATCTCTCTCCCAGTGTATGCCCAAACAATGTCCGCTTTGTCAAACTAAGGAATACATCAAAACAAAATTGGTTCAGCATGCTCCCTATGATGCAAACTACAAATAAACTGATGAAAAAGTTATGCCTCATTTCGTAGGATCTGGTCACAAATGACTGGCATACAGACTCAGACAAGTTTAAGTATATTGCTGTATTCCACAAGTGCTCTTGCACTTAATTAATCTATCCCTATAGCTTGATTAACCAAATGAACATCTCTCACTGGACACCAATGCTACAAGTTTTTGAGTGATGATTGCTGGAGAGAAAACCATTAAGATGAACAGCCCATTTACCTGTGATTTTTTTTTTTTTTTTTGAGACATTCAATCTTACTTGAACTTGTGAGGCATCAGGCTTGGGTTGAGTGCTTCCTCGAGCGTGGTCAGGTCCTTGTTGAGTTTCAGCACGTTGGGGTCTGGGTCCACGCTGTCGGCGCTGATGTAGAAACTGGACTACATGCACAAGAAAAAAGCGAGATCACTGAATTCAAGCGATGCGTTCAGGTTGCAACCAACACAACTGCTAATTAAAAGACAGACCTCTCGCAAAGAATTGTGTTCACTAAAAAGGGACAGACGATGTAAAAAGTTAAGAGCTGTAATCTGGGGGTCAAAGGTTAACTATCACACCTCTCAGTTAGATTCCATTAGGACAGCAGGATTAAAATATCAGCCAACTTTTCAATTTGAGGTTAAACAAGTCAGTAAGCAGTTTTTGTCAGCATTAATTTATTTAAGTGAAGGCTACATGTTCACACCTTACCAACCCAACCAACCCCTACCCTCAAATCAAGCCTTCATCTGAGAGTTGGTTCTTAACTATACTCAGTGCACAAACATCCCAAAACAAAGGGAGGGAAATGGTGAATATGTGAGGACCAGCACCTTAAATGCACCTGGAGCCCACACAACAATGCTGTGGCTTTGTGCCCATCAAGATGAAAATTGGTCATGTGAGCTCTACTCCACAAGCATCGATACATGCACATGGTACGTCCCAAATATGCAACAGCCCTCCTGAGTGCCCACACAGCACCGTGTGCAAAGTTTAAGGACCACAGTTGACAAAAACAGAGCCTGCAAGCCGGCTCCCAGGCTTCTAACCTGTCTGGCGACGGGCAGCAGGTAGTAGAAGCAATGCAGCCTCAACTCCAGATGCAGCACCAGCAGGCAGACGTCGGCCAGCTCCTTGAACTCCTTGGCCTGGGAGATCAGGGTGTGAAGGAGGCTGTTCTCCACAGCCGGCACCTCCTACGGGGGGGAGACGAGTCACGGAAATGAACACAGGAGTGAGTAATGAAGTATATCACCGATGTCAATACATTCCTGAGGCTATCAGATCAATGTAGATCACGTTTTGCACAAAGACATGCCAAAAAGCTTCCATTAACACCCAGTTCCCATTGATACAAGCACTTCTCAAATCTTGAGTACTTACTAGTGTTACACCCCCTGGGGTGGTGAGCATGTTGATACCACTACTTGGTAACGACCCGGCAAACAACCGTATACCACTGGAGAACCATTCCTAGACAAAGAAAAACGTAGAAAAAAAATGAGGAATTGTATCTGCCTCTGTGATAAGTTAAAGGTTGTGACCTCAGCTTTCACGCAGCAAATGAGCAAGAGGTCACAGTTTGCAAATTAAGATCCAGTCACGGACAAGAGACATAGTGGGAAAAATTTTGCGGGTAAAATAGCACCACGCTCCGCAAGTACAAGCAGCATTGTGAAACAGAGTTGATCTTTGAAAACGTCCACTGTTTTGTACACATGTTTAGCGTGAGGTCAGCTGGCCAGTCTAGCACCCTTGTGGCAAGTACTTGCCCAAAACCATCAACAGAGGGCAGTGTTCTGGTCGGACGCTCACCAGGCTTTCGTGCAGGTTGGCTAGCAGCTTGAGTGAGGGGATGTCGCACAGCACCTCGTGCTTCTGCAAGATCTTGTCGCCCAGGTTGGTCACTAGAAGTTCTGATTCCTGGAATGAGAAAACATGTTGAAATAAATTTTACTGTGTCTCAAAACGGTGCAAAATGTGAGTAGCGGGCCACAGTTTGCTGCAATTTTGCAGGACAATTTGACTGGTCCAGGGTGCATACAGACTTCTATTCCAGAAATAATAATCATCCAGTTTTTAAAGAGCCATCCATCAAGCTTTCCATAGCTTCAAAAGCTGAACCACTTATCAAAACTGGAATTCCACTATTAAAGTATAACACACCAAGATGTTTCAAACCACCAGGACATCTGGGTGGGTTTGACTGAATTTGTAAAGTATAACACACCAAGATGTTTCAAACCACCAGGACATCTGGGAGGGTCTGACTTTGTAAGGTACAGTCCACAGCATCACTCATTCAAGTGAGACATGATGTGCCTTGAAAGTTTAAGGCAACACAATGTAGTCCTGGTTTCTTGCAGAATGACCGGTTAATTCAGGAAGGATATTAGCAAACATGGCGAGTAGAAGGAGTTGGGGTTAATTCTGTCCCCTCTTCCATCGCCCTCCCAAACGCCGCTTACCTTGGCGTTCCTCTCCCTGATGTCTTCAATGGTCTCCAGCGCGCCACTGTCCTTGCTGTCCTTGCCCGGCTTGCTCAGGGCCTGCAGGTTGACCCAGTTGGGTAGCTGGCGTAGGCACTGGTTGATGTCCTCGTCCTTGACCCAGCTGGCGCTGACGATGCGCTTGTCCTCCGACTCGGGCTGCACCAGGCCTGCTCAAGGACAAAGTGAGACTGCTTCTTCAAATGTGAACTTTGTACACTAGTTCATACACCTGCAGGAGGTCGTTAATGCAGTGACGCCTAGTTTGCATGAGGTTGGCACATACATGCCACATTCCTCTTTGACCAATAGGATGTTGTGACTTGCCGAAGTGTGCGCGTGCTCTTCAGAGAAGTCTACAGCAATTTGCCAGTGCTGTGCTTTCCCAATCAGAGTCACCTCCAACCCATGATCAAATTTGCATTTGGATCTTAAAACCGCCAAGTCTAACCAAAGGAGAACATGATGGCTAAGGTTCCCTTTCCTGAAATCAACATATTAAAATAAAATCATATTTCATCTATATCTACCAGTTACATCTCTTGCACAGCTGCTAAGCTAAAACTTGATCACCTGTTCCCTAACTACCTTTTGATTGAGTGTTGTTGGCTTGCCTAGCAAGAGAAAACAGCTTCGCAAAGTTTCAGTGTACTAAGGACAAAATGAACAGAAATCAAACTGTGGTACCTCTGTAGATTGCACTGCAGGTGTCCTTGTACTCCTGCAGTATGTTGCAGATCATGTTGAGGAACTGGTCGGCGTAGGTGGGCAGATCCATCATCAGCTGCCGCAGGTCCGAGACAGCGTGGTCGATGATGACTGTGCTGTGCAGCAGGGGACGGGGTGCCCCCAACGACTTCTGGGTGGCGTTGTCCACGAGGGACTTCAGGGCGTCGCCCCCTATGTAAAGCGAGAGGCCAAAATGTCAGTAGCAATGTTGTGACAGTTGAATTTCGATGCTGCTTCTTCAATTTCTTTCAACCCTGACCCCCTTAGGGTGTGTGGGAAAAACTGTACTGATATTGCAGGATGTCCAAAAATTGATGGGTTAACAATTCTGGCCTCAACTCGTAACAGTATCGGTTAAACAAGCTACATGTAATTCCCCAATTGGTACTGTGGCATGAATGGCTCGCCAGTTCTGGCATCCTTTCAAAAAAAGAAAACGTTGTACCTTCATTCTTCACAAGATGACAAAGTGTTCAGGCTTCAAATTTTTTTATAAGGTCTTTATCTCAAAAGTGGCTCTGATGACTTCTGGCGTAATTTGTCATCGAACTGTAGACATAACAATAATCTTAATTTCCTCTACATCCTCGCTAGGGAGACAAAACTAACAGCACTTTTGTGGTATTCAAACATGGGTGGGCCATCATGCCGAATGGAAAGTAACAGTGACCAGACTGTGGGGTCCTGAACCATCATGAACACTACGTGACTAGGTGCTGCATACAGGAAGGCTGTGGACAGTTAGTACAAACTCAGCTTTTGCCAAGTTCTGTATATCTCTCCACAGGGGTCAAAAGGCAGCGCGTTACCTTTGGTGGCCGTGTTCAGGTTAGTGGCGATCTCGTCCAGGAGGTGACCCAGGAAGATATCTTTGACGTAGTCGCTGATGAACTCGTGCAGAGTGCAATGGCGCCTAAGAAGAGCAAAGGGGCATAATGTTGACAGGAACCGGCTAACTTTAAGAGTAACTTGGCTAGACCAGCTGCAACTGGACAAAGGTCTTACGCCTGGTTTTAAGCCGTCCAACATGTGCTGACAGGTACATATTCTTCCATCTTTAGACAGACCAAATAAAAGAATTTGTTTGAAACTCATGAAGTTTACCAAAGGTAGTGACTGCACCCAACTTTCCAGCTAATTACAGGCTAGAACTGCATTTTTTCAAAAATGAGAACCAAAACTTAACTCTTTATATTTTGATTGGGGTGGATATGATGAACAAGGCTAGTTTCTGAATTGGCACTATGGCACCCAAGGAAACTCGTATCTCAAGCCCCCAAAAAGCAAAGCTATGTTTTCAAATGACTACATCCATGTCCCCAAGAAACAAGACTATCTTTCTGGATGGCCGTTATAGCAGCCATACCCATTTGGGAGACTCATGGCCCTGTCGATGTCCCGGATGAAGTTACTGACGGGCTTGAAGATGAGCGTGATGTTCTTGACGCTGGGCTTACAAACCATGGGTGCCTCCTCCCCTTCCTTCTCGTCCTCCGTCTGGAATGTTCCATCCTTTTTTCAAAACACATGCAGTAAAGTGTGGGTCGTATGTGACATGTGCAGAGCTGAATGTGCTCACATAGTGCAGTACCCTTATACCACATGGTGCATAGCATAGTGAAGGAAATTCATTTCAGCTCTCCTTTCTTAATTTTGAAGTTAGTGTTCCCTGAAACTGGTATTGACACCTTTGACTCATGCCACAGGAATTGTAAAACTAGATCGTTATGTGTACTACCAAGAATGATTACAAACAAGGTTAGTCTAGTTATCGTGATAAAATAGCAGAAAAAATTACTTTCTTCAGCTGTATATACCCAAACAAGTAGAGCTTACTTAAAAGCTGTCACAAGGCAAATTTATAATCATTTAACCTGGTTTGTTTGGTCAACCATGGTTTGGATTACTCAAAACTAACCAGTTAGACTCCAATAAGCTGTGGTTCCTTCACCAGTGCATTAAAACCTGAAAGCCTTTTATGAATGTTGGTCCAAACAGTATTTCCGTGAACAGCCCAAGAAACATGTTAAATAAATGCCCTTGACAACATGTTAAAAGAACAAGAACTTCAGGAACGAACCGGTGAATTTTAAGAGAACCCTCAACCAAAACATATTAGTAAACTAACCAACTATAACCACTTTAACCATGTTAACCATTCGCATGTATATCAAGAAGGAACTGTAAAAAACTGTGAATTTGAATTCAAACCTTTGTAGGTTCTTTGACTTTCATTATGCCGTCCTGTTCAAGATTTAAAGAAATAACAACTAAGTACATCTTGCAAGTTCACTTCTACTGCCTGAATTACATCTGCGAAGCGTAACTGGCAGAGCGTAAAGGCACTGCTAAACTCTCAGTGACAATCGCATATAAGCTTGCTTCAAAGTGTAGAGTATAGAGCATTTCAACATTTCAGAAAAATGCAACGAGATCCCACTTCATGGGCTTTCATGCACCAGGAAAATTTCGGAACACATTAACCCAAACCCTGCAAGACGCAGCACGGTGCAGCCAGTGTAAAAAGTCTCCCGTACGTTGTTGCACTGGGCAGTCAACAGCAGCCGAGAAAAACTGCCAGTACTGAGATATCGAGAGCTAGTCCAATCACACAATACCACTGTTGGGGGTCATGTGCTGGCTGGCCGGAAGCTTCCCAGGCAAACATCACAGCATCAAGGCTTACTACTCCACCGAGGCAAACTTACAAATCCGTAGTACTCCTGTTTCTGCTCCCGCATGTAGTTTGTCAGGCTGATGGCGTGGGAGGACATCTCAAAGCGGAACAGGGGAACTTTCCTCTGCCGCACCGCTTTACGTCGGCTGAAATACACTCCGTAGTCACTGCTGAGAGAAGAAACACACAAAAAAAAGAATACTGCAAGTTCATTCAAATGAGCCTTTTAGGTTTAGTGTCTTCAACTGCCAATTTTACAGACTTTTCAAACACCCTAGGGGTCAAAGTTATAGAGGACGACAGCTGCGGTTAGACCTACCCCCAACAAAAACCCCTCCCTCAATAAAGAGAAACCTGCAAATAAAGAAAGCACTTCCCTGGGGACAAACCGTCATTCGGCGTGTCTTTTGATTAAGAATGTCTGTTCAATTTGGTTCAGGCTTTTTAATGTTATCAAACAGAATGCTAAAAAGCAATTGCATTCACTTTGAAGTCATGGGTAGGCCGCACTGTGCCAGAAACAGTTACTGCACAAAGCCAGTGGGGTCCGTGCACAAGCTGCCCCTTCACAAGTGAAGAAGAGAGAAGTTAGGGGATACTTCACAGTGTGTGAATACATTGGGTAAAGACCAATGTGTTTGCACATACAGCACATGGCTAAAAACCAGCCACTTTGCGTCACACGAACATAAGCCAGTATGCGCAGGAGGTGTTTCAGTACTAAAGGATGTTGTTGCTAGGTAACAAGGCACCCTCTCTTAGTAAGGCAATGCATCCAAAGACAACCATTCCCATGGCGACAGTACTCCCCTGACTGCGCATTCCTCATCTTTCACCTTCATGGCTTGGGTTCGAAACCCGTCAAGGCTACCATGCAGATTGGATTTTCAGTCCCTACCTGACTCCGTAGGTTTCACCCAGAACATTCTTCTGGGGTTTCCCACCCACCCATGAAGCTGTTTCTATTCGTCTATTCTCTACTACAGGTTTGTCCTTGCTTGCAAGCTATGGTGCCAAGGAGCGCTTTTGAGGAAACTTGGGTTTCATTTCAAGAAATAATAACAATCTAAGGCCTACACTGGCAACTTTCTACAAGGTCAGCTATCTCTTCTTTGAATGAGTGGTATTCAGTTGTTACGGCATCGTATGAAATGCCGCAAACCTGGGACGGAGGACTTACGTCAGAGCCTCACTGAACGCGCTGGAAGACTGCTGCACCGAGGCCGTTATGTTCCGTACGTCCAGGTAATTACCCAAAAGCACTTGCAACTGTCCAACCAAAACGAGCAAGAGAAATTAATCAAATAACTACAGCCAGAAAATATTCAGCCAGTTCGGCGTTTCGTAAAGGCATGGTCTTTTGAAACAAAGCACATGGCGTCACCTCAGCTTGATCATGTCTACTGCATATGAGTCTGTCTTCACTGATGTTCTTGAATGACCAACCACACGTTTCATTTTGAGCACGCATTATTGAAATACCTGACTGGCTCGCTATGCACTACAGCATCCCTCATTAGGTTTCTTATCTACTTGAGGAACCTGACTATTTCCAGGCCACACACACACTTGTCCCACAGGCCACTAGCTAGCACACAACCAGCTGGGTAGACACATACGCTGCGTTTACACTTGATCCTGCAAAGGAGGATCAGATCCGGCGAGAGCAATCACGCGAGGGGATCAGATCCGTGCCGCGTTTACACTGGATCCTGATCCCGCGTGGCATCGATGAAGCGCTGCAACCTTAGGGCAAAGGTTATGCGAACAGTTCACTGATTATGCGCACTGGAACAAAACGTCAGCCAGTATTACGTGTACTTATGCGCTGTATATATGTCTCGTCTTATCTTACGTAGTTTCAGATGAAACGATGAAAAATGGGGAAATGGAAGGTTTTGGATCAGTGATATACAGCAGTAATGAAAGCCACTAAAGGCGACACAGATAAAGCATGGGAATGGGCAAGTACCAGTTTACTACCAACTCACAGGACGAAAGCACATGGGCTTAATTGGGAACCAGCGTAATGCTGGTTATGTACGTAGCGGCCGGACCAACAGCGTATGTATGGTGCGTATACAATGTCATGTACGTATACATGACATGTAGGTCTTCACAATGACACAGACTTGTTTTTCGCTCACTTCAAGACTTGCACCAGAAGTAGTTACGTCAAATTCCGGGATCTGATCCAGCGTTGCATTTACACTTACAAATTGATCCCGCGCACAGGATCTGAACTGGATCTGATCCTTCCCGAGAGGAGGATCAGATCCTGGGATCAGGATCTGATCCTGCATTGCGTTTACACACTTTTTTGATCCGGACCTCATCCCCCGTGCCGGATCTGATCCTCCTCGCCGGATCAAGTGTAAACGCAGTGATACATATAATACAAGACGAACATATGTGGAATCTACAAATGAGCTTAAGCACATCGTTAACCCTGACATTCCTAGGGTACTTTGGCTGGAAACCTTGCCAGAAGCATCAGACTGCATCATTTGTCAAAGTGGCTTGCCTGCTCAGTGCAACAAGATCCAACAGGTCAAACTCTCCCCAAGGCCAAACAGCCTAGGAGTCTGTGGTTGCCAGTCACCACAAGATCCAACAGTGGCTATGTTCAATGGGACTAGCTCCCATTGCCTCAACACGGCCGGTTTGTTAGGCTGCTGTTGATTGCCAAGTGTAACAAAGTGCACCAGACTTTTTCACCTGATGCATTGCGCTGCCTCTGGCAGGGTTAGAGTTCAAGAGGTGTTTACATCACCACTTACAACTGTCTGTATATTGGACCAGATGTCATTCATCGTGTAAAGCTGAATGTCACTTGTCTGCAACAAAAAAATAATGAACAACGCTAATTACAAAAGCAGGCTTCAACCTTAAGCTTCAGAGGGTCAAGGCCACTTTGGCCTTGAATGCTCCCAAAAACCAAAGGGCACCAAGGCCAACTGAAAGGGCTCCAAGGCCACTTTTACTTATCATGCTTGTTGGTGACTTCAACAGACTTTCCCTTGATTTCAACATGGCGTTTAACTTTCAACCTACATTTTTCATTGTTTCTGTTCACATGCTGAGCAGTCTGCTTAAATTGTAGAAATAAAAAATAAATAATACGGTACTTTTAACTTACCATTTTGTGTTGTGTCTGATTACTTTTCATGATGCCATAAAGGCAACACTGTATTTCAAAAATCAATGTAACGACTCACAAAAAATGTAATTCAAGCAAGTCGGTCACTGGGTCACAAACATTTACCCAATAGAAGCCCGCTTTCATGCCCAGCGCCCGCGTGAATACCAGTAAAACTGTGAGGAAAAAAATAGACTGGGTCATACTCCCATCCGCAATCCCCCCCCAAAGAAACAGCGACTCGGTCTTAATATGTGCAATGTACAGAATCCAATCGGTGCAGAATGTGTAATTCTGTGCCGCGACTTGTAACCAGTCTATGTATAAAAGTAGTCTGGTGCCACATTTTTAGAGTCACACAACTCTAGTATGTTGATATGGTTGCCATAACATGCTGTCTGAGCGATGCAAAACCAGTCCGTGAAAAAAAGTGCTCAGTGCGGCTGCCGGCCATTGACAGAAATGCTAGCACTAAACGATAACTTGAAAGTTGAATACATGTAATTGTAGGCCTACTAATAATTGAGGAGGGGCACACCGGCCAAGTGGCCGAAAGGTACCCGCTATTTTTAAAGGGCATCACGGCATTTCACTGGGGCATCGCGGCAGCTTAAATATGTACATGGGCGTCAGAAAGTACTGCAAACGTAAATTCTTCATATCCTTCTCACATACGTGGCAAAGAGACAAGAAAGAAGATATCGTGACTCTAAGGCAAGTTTGCCACTACAATACATGTTGGTTCAAGGAGTTTGTCCCTGTCGGTTAGGTGTATGTGTGCGTTGACTCAAGGGTGAGATTGGTGGAAAATTACAAAATCCACAAAATAATCCCAAAAGGTTTTGAGGGTCCCATAGGCACCCCTTGACATACCCATCACTTGGTGTTCTTTATCAGTTTTTCACACGTCATAAGTTCATATTGGTAAACTTTGGAAAATCCTAATTTAAAAACAGATTGTTTGAAACATCCTGGCATCGGGACAAATCCTGACAAAATCGACTTGGCTCTCTTACTGCCGCTCGTTGGAGAGACCCCAGCGCACATTCATGTGCACTGGCAACGCAGTGGAACCGCTCAAACAGCAACTCCAGGAGCTCAACCAGCAGCTTGGGTTGGTTGTGCTGGGTGATGTTCTCGCCCCGCTGCTTGGCACTGCCGATCAAAAATAGTAAAGAGAGAATGGATTTCAACGATAAACAGTATCAAGGCACTGAATGTTTTGAGTTGACTGTCACTGCTGATATTTAGAGAAAAGAAATACAGAACACAAAAACTCTACGACAGGCAAAGCACGGGCAGGATCTCTGTCTGATCTTGGCAGAATGCTTTGGAAGTGGATTGTGAAAGAAAAAACAGCCAGGCTGATTAGAAAATTGAATTGGCTTGCCTTGAGAAGAAATTAATTTTTCTGTGTTATTTTCAGTTTTTTTGTACAAGACGTAATGTGTCGACTGTTTACAAGTCTGCACAAAGACAACAGATTTAAAACAAATTTCTTACTTTTCAGCCACCTCTGTCGTTGTCCTTTGCACTATCTTAGAGAGTTCCACTTGCACACATCGCTTGATGGACTGATGCAGAGGAGAAATTAACCAATTACATCATCAAGGAAATACCTTGATTGAAGTGGTTAAGTCAATAAATCATTCGTGCTAACTGTGAAAAACAAATAGTTCCCCTCAAAATTCATAAGATAAAGACTTATCATCTCTTTCAAAAATCTGTTCAACTTCCAGTCAAAAATCGTGACAGCGTTTGGCAATGACACAATCGGAAAAGTGAGATGTTCTCCTGGAATATCCAATTAGATTTTTAAAACTGGCAAGGAACTTTTGCGAAGTAAAATGCGAACCTCAACCGCCTCTGGTATCCGTTTGAGCAGGGACAACGATTCCACCAAGACAGCCATGTAGTGCTCTGAATTTGCCTCTGGGTCCTCGTTCAGATCCTCCACGACTGGCTTGCTCTCTTCCTCTGTCCCGTCCGGAACAGTCAGCGTCACTGATGGCAAGAGGCCGTATATCATATTGATGCAGAGATTTTTCACACCCCTGGGCTGTGTTACAATCAAGTCCATCGCAAGTTCACACAGGTCATCCAACTTCAAGTCAAGTCACAAACTTTTCGCATGACCTCAGAATCAGGGGCACATCTCCTGTTACACCTGAAGTTAGTATGTTGACTTGTGACTTATCTGCAACTGCACCTGCAATGGACTCGACAACAACACTGCCCTTGGAACCAACAACAACACTGCCATTGGAACCTGAGTTTAACACGAGCGTAGCTGGGCTCAAGTTTGAACACTCTATGGAATGGTGAGAGTTTATGAGCAGGGACGACAGTAGTATGTTTACATCACAGATCCAGACATTAAAAGATATATTCAAACAATCCTAAAGATTGTCTTATCTATCCTTACAACCAAAAGCAATGAAATCAAGTGATCCAAAAAGTAAATGAAAATCTGCATTACAGACTTTAAGCAAAAAGCAGAAGATGGCATAGTTACAAGTGGCACCTCCAGTGCAAAGTACACATGTGTGTGTGCTGCTTTGCTCGAAAAGTATACAAAGCATGCAAAGAACGCCAACTGATTTATTTTCGCCAGAATATGCACAAACATGGAGGGGCTGCATGTGGGATTGGTACACAGAGGCAATGTGTCTGTTTGTTATATCTCCGTCACCACAGATACAGTAAGTGTACCTTGCGTCTATACACTCTCTTCCCCTTTCTGCATCCCATACCAAGCTCCACCCATCAAAAAGAAGAAAAACGTCCATACTCACGGCTATGCGAGTGGGTCCTGGATACCCGCTGCTGCTGTTTAGCCAAGGTGGCCAGCTCCAGCAGGGTCTGCTTCTTACTGCCAGCAACCGAGGTGTCCTGGCCTGAGCCGCGGAATGACCCGCCACGGGTGAAGTTGACCTGGAAGGTCACAGCTGACTTCTCGTAAAGGTGCTGGCTCAGCTCTTCAATCAGGACCTTGTGTAGTTGCTACAGAATGAACAACACCTCAGACCACTCAATAGACCATATTCACAAGGAAGCCATTTCTGATCATATTCCCTGAATCTATCCTATTCAAGGTAACATGTCCAATGGGGTGGTGCCAGACTACTTTGGATTCCATGCCTCACTTTCATATATTTTTTAAAATGTTGCTACCAGTCCCTACGTTCAGAGACTATGTACGGGACAGGAACCAGTCTATTTTCAGGTTCCTAAAATGGAAAAGCTAACCAACCTCACTCTCAATCCAATAGGGCCAACTAATATCTGGAAAGTGTGTTATACACACATACAGTCTCAGGTGAGATAACTGTATGCATTCCAATTACCCAAACTGTGCTTCTGACAGACTATATGAAAACTGAAGCAGTCCTCAGACATACGAGGACTGAAGTAGTCCTCATACATCTGAGGACAGTACTCACCTCCTTGCGAGTGGACATCTCCATCTTGAGTTCACTGAGGGCCTCCACACCCTTGAGGTCGCTCTCTAGCTGGGCCACGGTCTTGGTGATGAGCTCGGTAGCATGCAGATAGTGCTTGCTCTTCAGGTAGCCATCCAGTTGCTGGGGAACACCTCTCACCTCCTCGCTGTGAAAAATTACCCACAGTCGTCACGAACAAACGTGGAAGACCATTCTGCAGTTACGCGTATAACTACCTGATCTAGCTTAACATTGGCTGAAAACCCAGTTTCCTTCAGGGTAGCTAAGTAATAGGTCCAACTGGCATCTGCTCAATTGGGCAAACAAGCTTCTGTTCCATCCTCGGCCATTAATTTACTACTTTCAATCATATCCAATACAAGGAGGAAAACAAAAACTTAAATATCAAAAATGCATGTGTGTACATGCTTTGACTCCATCCAATCTAGCTGCAACTTCTTCCGCTGAGATCCAGAATGAGGATTATAAACGTACATCTGATCCACCTGGACCAGTACGTGCTACTGCTCCATCCGGACCAGCCACAATCCCCTTGGGCCACATCGGGCACAAGGACTAAACAGGGCCTATCACTCAACTTACATCTGATCCAGCAGGGTCAGCACGTGCTTCTGCTCCATCCCGTCTAGCCACAGCTTGCGAAGCTCGTCCCGCCGGCAGTGCAGCAGGTCTTTGCAGGAGAGCAGGTCTGACTTGAGGCTCTTGACCCGCTCCCGGGCAGACTTGATACGGCCAGAGATGGCGCTGTAGGCTTGGATGGTCTTAGTCAGGGTGTCGTAATTAACTGGCAGAGATGACACAAAGTTCACAAGTGACAAGAACAGTGGGAGTGATGACTAATGACGAGTAAGAGGTGATTTTTTTCCTGCAAGAATGTAAAGCTGGCCAGCATCTTGTCCACAACATGCATACTCTACCAAACAATGCCTGTACAGCAAATGCAGTAATGCTCCTTTTCCAAATTCAAAATTAACCCAGAACAGTCCTCAATCATTCACCAACCACAGTAATACCCTCTTGCAGCTCCCACTAAGAAAGAATTTTGAAAGAACCTTTGAACTTGATATATACGATTTCATCATCAGAAAATTTTGGAACTCAGAACTTTTCCACTCGGAAACTCCACCAACCTGAGATGAGTTTATCCAACCTCTGGTCACACTCCCGGTAGGCTTTCTCTAGTTTGGCCTTCTCAACTTCTCTCTGGTGGAGGTCCTCACTGCAAAAAGAAAGACGCAGCCGATTGTCATGTGATAAATCAGGCAAAACAAGCTATGGTGGCCCTAAAAGGACATAATTTCTTATTCGCTATGCTGTTATTCACTCACCTTGCTGACAATGTTCGGATGACTGACATGAGCAGTCCTGTGCCACTTCCACCCTGCACAACGGAGTAAAAAATAATAAAAGTCAGTATATTATTTGGCAAAATAACCAAAGGAGATGATGGAGACCAAGACCACAATGAAGAATACAACCGACGGCAAAATGCAAATCCTTATTTGCGGACACCTCTACACTTTTTGTTTCACTCATATTTGCAAGCTGCTGCATGCTAATTGCTCTGCCATGCAGAAATGCAACAAAGTTCTAGACTCCGCCTGAACTACATACAGCCCTATGGCACAGTATAGGGGCAAAAATCCATTCATTAAAAGCATTCCTAGGTTTATCACTACAATCACCCATGATGATCAGGAGAGCTACTTGATAGTAATTAAGTTGACTCCCACTTTAGTAATCCTGTATAAATTTATTTTTGTTTTGGTCTTTGGTCCTCTGTCCTGTAATTTTTATCTTGTTATAATGTTGATATATTTTATGTGTTTTTACGTACTCCTTAATGTTGGTGTGATGTATGCAGTATGGATTGCTCTTTTTATTCCTCGGAAAGGTAGGGCTACAACTATAGAAAACAGGGCCACTCGGTTTGGACTTAGATTTTTTGGCCATCTCCTCTCAGTATGTGTTGCTTCATTCTCAAAAAGAACTCTTTCAACATCGTAAACTCGATTTGGAATTTTTTCGTCTTCTTTCCAGAGTCACTCGACTCCGATCCGACGCGACACATTGTAGGCCCTACCTACTACCTAAGCCTACATGTTGTAGCGGTGATTCTTGAGGGTATAAAAACATGATAAATTCGTGCGTGGCCCTGCACTCTTAAGTTACTCCCTGGTAAATAATGATCATAAAGCTCTTTCCACCCATCCCTACTTTCTTCGCCTTGACCTTTGACCCTCAATGCTATCTAGCTTAAATTCAGACATGGAGTCAGACTTGCACAATTTTGAATTAGGCCTAGCTTTGGCCTAAAATAAAAGTTGCAGAAGCCTAACGTTACATTTTGGTTTCTATATTTCAAACAAATTCACTGGAATCAAGTTAAAGACTCCTACCGCTTCTTTGGCCGGTTTTCCCGCTGAACTCGCGGTCTGTCCCGCTGATGGGCCATTGAAATTGGAGATGTTTGGATTCAGAGCTGCGCGATTTTTCAAGGAACCTTTTTGGGTCGCCATTTTGGTATCGTAAAATTTTCAACGACTGTTGCCATCGCCTTTTGGTTTTGCATGAAATAGCTCCCGAGTAAGGCACTGATTAAAGGAACAGTCATTTAATGTGAATTAGAGGCTTCGAATCATTTTGTCACAAAATTTTGAAACAGATTCCTAAATCATGACACGTGTTTCATAAAACAGTTAAATTTAATATTTTGACCATAACCTCATATAGATAAGAACGGTAGCCTCAAGAAAAACAATGTTTGTCGTTAGTTTGCAACGACTTGCTTTAGAAGGAAATTCCTTTAATGCGGAAAAGCCTACAGGTTGACGCATGCGCAGTTTTTATTGCCAGCTGTTCGATCATGTATGATGAGAGACTCTCGCGACATGCAGATGTTTTAATAAGAAAAATCATGCTAATTCAACCCAAATCGTGATATCAGGCAGTATCAGAAAGCTGGTTGGAAGAATACTTGAGAATTGAGAATGTTCAACAGGTTTACTGCGGCTCTGCACCATGCAGTTGAAGTGGTAAGACTGCGACGTTATTAATAATAAACGAACATTCAAGACATGCACGATTATGTCCTAGGGCCTACGCACACAGAGTCAGAGGCATGATATAAACCAGTGCAGTGCACCAGTGTGTAGGCTACATTATGAATGCCGGTTCATACTTCAGGCGAATGTGAAAGCAAAGCAACATTGACGTTACGAAAGACTTACAGCAAAATTTCATCTGAGATAAAATATGTTTAACCTTTGCAAATTTGCAGAGAGCATATTGGATTTGGAGCTTACAATTTTTTAATACATGGCTGATGTCACAAATTCGTGCTGCCTTGTGTTTGCTTTCACCACATTCATGCCAAGTAGGCCTATGATTCATACTTCCCGCGAAAGCGAATCTGTGACATCAGATCAAATGTTCACGTTGCGAATTCGTAAAGTTGAGAACACATTTCAACTGGAGCAAAATATCACCACAAAGTTGTCATGATGTCAAATTTACTTTGCATTCGCCTGAAACTTGTATATACAGGCCTTTATTTAACTTACGTCGTGTCTGAAATGGGCTTCCAGAGCTATGACTAGGTCTGTTTTCAGCATGTCTCTGTGTATTTCCAATGGAGTGAAGACCTAGACCTAGCTCTAGTCAAGAGATTCAGATGCAGCCTTAGCTTACTAGATACTAAAGTGATAACTTCACAAAAATATCAGTTTTATCCAAAAAAAAGTCAGGCCCTCCTTATTTTGTGGAAAATATCAGTTGATAGTTAATTTTCACTTTTTTGACATGTTATCGCTTTCTGATGGTTGTTATAACATTTTAAGGGAGAATTAGTGTTGTCCGTATATGGGACTTTTCCCTTCGTCGTTGATAAACAAGTACCGCCTAGAAGTACATGTTGCTGTCAGCATCTCTGTTATAAATATCAATCTTAACACTGTAAGCATCATCATCATGGTGACGCCAGTGCACCAGCAGCGTATGGGCGTTGCTCAGTGGCTAACATAATACGTGAATTGTCCGTTTCCATTGTTCGGCCTTCAAAGTGGCTTGTTGTAACAGATTGAGGCTGATTCCAACAATTGCCATATTATCAGAAAGTTGTTGTTGGTACATGTAGGTTTGCACAAGTGCGCCGCCTCTACGGCATGGTTCTGTTGGTTGTTTCTGTCCAGGAGCAATGAGAGCATGTCCTTTCAGTTGTAGGCGCTGTTTGCGAAGCGTTATTGATGCTGGTTTGACTTTACATCTACGATACAGTTCAGCATTGGTGATGCGTTCGGGGTATCAAATATTCAGTGCGTAGCGTGACAAGGTTCGATGTGATGCGTCGATTGTTTTCTCAAGCGTTTCTGTCAACGTCCAAGTAGCTGCAAGCAGCACCAGTGCTATTGCATACTTAACTGAATTTGTTGTTCAAATGATATTGTCGCAGAGTGGAACATGGTTACATGAAAGCCTGTTCATACTTCGCACAAAAGCGAACACAAACACGAATTTGTGACGTCAGATCAAATATTCGCGCTTCAACTTCGCAAAAGTTGAACTTATTTGAACTCGAGCAAAATTTCTCTGCAAATCTTTAGTGATGTTAAATTCCCTTCGCTTTTGCATTCGCCTGTAGCATGAACCAGCCTCTACTGTGGAACAACTTGCTAGCACCGTTTGCTACAGGAATAATATGTCTGCCTTTGGAACCTTTGCTTTGAATCAATGTGCACTCGTTGCTACCCATGACTGAACAATCCAATTTGATGTGGTACTTGCACTTATTGATTCTTTCCTCTGAATGACCTTTTTTCCGTGTGTGTTTTTTTTTTACTGCAGTTGGGCGAGTCAGATTTGGTAAACAGAAACCTTTTTCTTCACAGTTATGCATAGTGGTTGTGGGATAGGGCAGAATAAACAGTAATTATTTGGCAATGTGGTGAAGTCTGTCACGGCCTTTGCTTGTTTTTGTTTTTTTAATTGCTTTCAGGACTTGGCTTTGCTTTTGCGGCTGCCTGTATTGTTTTCATTGTTATTTTTTGGTACCTTAACCACCCTTAATTCTCCAAAATTCAACACCTGGCTAAGGCCTAAGCACTGAGCAGTACACATGTATTTTTATGGAGTGATGGCTGCATGGCACAGCCATTAAGTCTTTACCTGGGACTTGGTTTAGTAGTTTTGTCAAAGGGCGATTGTTTGTTAGACCTTGCTCTGTGGTAGGACAATATTTCAGAAAACATGCAGCAAGTTCAACTGGATCATGGTGGAGATTTGGGGAATTCAGACTTTTCTCTCAGCACAGACATCGGGGGATTGAGGCTTAAAATTCTGGCGTTCTTTCTCTGCATTTCCTTGAGCATAAATGTGTCAAGCACCCATGTTGTGTTGGCTTTTGATCTGATCAAATCAGACATGCCTCCGACTGCTTGTTATGGCAAAGGCAAAACCAAATTACAGCTCAACGTTCATAATCATACGGATTGGTCGCTGTTTCGTGACCAAAAGTACAATTCTTGTTCATCAAATTTCAGATAAGAGAAATGTAATTCTTTGACTTTTGTTTTTGTATAGTGTCCGCTTTATGTCTCTGAAATGAAACAGTTTCCTTGATTGCTGAAGTCAGTGTAAAATTACATTCTAACCAAGTGCAAACAGATGTGTGCAATGTTTGTGAAATTTGTCATTGTGCCTGGTCATTGGTCAGTGCCGATTCAAATGCTTTTGTTTTGTTCCCTCACACATCCTAAAGTTTCTTAACACAGTTTCATTAACCCTAATGGCCCTCACTCCTCTAACAGGTGAAGCATTGAGGACCATTAGGTTTAATCATGTGGATATGGTTTGGGTGCATTCGGTGGTGCTGTGTGCTGCATTATTGTATGTTCCTTGTCAATACAGTGGGTAATTTTCTTCCCCAGAAAACAGGAAAGAGGATACTACACATTTTGTGACCAGTGCAACTCTCAGGTTTTGCCGTAACTAGGGTTCCTGCGGCCTGGAAATTTGTTTGTTTTTCCAGGCCTGGAATAGTCATGGAATTTTGTAAAAAATAACTAAGGTCATGGAAAAGTCATGGAATTTTTCAAACACTGTGTGTGATTTCTATCATTGGAAATAAGTGCATAGAATGCGCGAGTTTATTCGCAAACTTTAAAAGTCTGAATAGTCCAAGAAAATGCATTATTGGGTCGTTGATTCTCATAATTTGGTCATGGAAAAGTCATGGAATTTAATTGCCTTGTAGGTGCAGGAACCCTGCATAACCCATTTCGTAAAAATGGCAAAATTGTTCTTAAACTTGAAAAGAATGCAAAAACTCTGCATGTGGTTTGAAGTATCTTCTGGTGACTGCTTTCACTGCACAGCTCGCTCCTACCCAGACCCTTCTGGAAGATTTCACCTTTCACTGGAAGGCCGTCACACATTACTTCATCAACACCAAAGGTGAGTTGGTGCTGAAAGCTGAAGTTAGCCCTGTCATTCTCAACGGGAGAGCTGTTTAAGAGACAGTGTTACACTTCACATGTCCAATATGCATTGTAACATTGATGCTAGAAATACATAGATCCCAGAAACACTGTACATATATTAGCAGAAAACCTCACAACCGTTTGTCAGGCTCTGTTCATGGTAGAAAGTGTTCTGTACATGCATATGGTAGTAAGGCAGTAATTATATCTTGGCAGGTTTCAAACTTATCGTTTCAGTCCAGCCACTGTCAGTTAGTATGTATTAGCTGCAATTTTATTTCCAATCCACCTGAATGTAGCTCCTCATTGAACTTTCTTCTTCCCCAGATAGCTTGTAAATGACGTCCAAACATTTCAACAGATATTGTTGAAGTAGGGCAAATGTCCAGGAGCTTCCTACACAGAAACTATAAAACTGTTACACTGCTAATATTAACTTAGCGAAAGCTGGTCTCAGCCCAAATGCCATTTTGTGTATATGACCTGTAGCTGGTACTCTGCTGATCTATTGCTTGGACAAGAAATTTGCTTAGCCTCATTCTTTGCTCAACTCGCCTTTAGGTGTTTAAACAAGATTATCTGTACACCTCTGTGGCTTGAAAGTTAATTTTTTTTTCTCTGTCAGATGACAAGCAGCCGGTGCAGGAGAGCAACATTCCCTCCCACCTGAACAACATGCTGGCCCTGCTGACGCAGGAGGAGCGGCAGATGGAAGAGGACCAGACGGGGCCCTGCATGGAGTACCTACTGCAGCACAAGATCCTGGAGACACTGCACACGTTGGGCAAGGCTGATGTAAGAAAGACAGAAATAAAGTCACCTCGTCATCTGTTCGTTTGGTCTATGGTGTCCCTGGGTGGTGCTAGCCCTATGTGCCTAAAAGCCCACATGTTGTAGGGTTAGAAGATGCTATGTGGACTTCCACGGGTCTACACAGGTGTTTCCCCCCTCTGAAAAACAGTTTCAGATTAGAGGCATTTCAGGGTTCAGAGTTATCTGCAGCAAAATAAAGAGGAACTGTCAAGGAAGTTGTCAAATATTCAGCTTGAAGGAGTTATCGTAGTGGGACAAAAATGAGCATTTTTCTCTGAGTTTTTTTAACCATATGAAAACAAAGGAATGCGGACATTAGAGACATGCTTCAAGCAGGCATATGCCTGTTAGGGTGGGTCAAGGCCTTACATCATAAGTGGTCCACCAGGACACAATTTCATATTTTCTCAAAGAAAATATTGCTGGACAAGTTTACGTCCAAGGTGAAAATCAACTGGAAACCAGTCGCGTGCAGTATACATACCACGACTGTTTGGCTGGTAACCTGTTTATCCTTAGCAAATATTTTTCTGCTTACCAAACATCTGTGTTTGGCAGCTGTGTCTCCATTTGACTTGCTTTGCCGGCTCAGTAAGATTTGACTCGATGTTTTGTTGTATTTCATTGGCAGTGTCCGCCCGGCATGAAGCAAGTCGTTCTGACATTTTTCCTGAACCTCCTCGGCAAGGTCAAGCAACCTCTCCTGCCGCACGTCAACGTCTACAAACCTGTACATGTAAGGCTGCAACTTGCTTCCACTGATCTGAAATACTGAAGAGAGTGTGTGGTGTTTCAAACCGCATCCAAGAACGGACATTGTCGTCAGCAGCCTCGGCTACTCACTGATGAAGTGATTCCCATTTTGTTTGCTTACCTGACAGAATTTAATCAAAGTGTGTGGTGAGGTGCGAGCGGGCCCCACTGAGAAGGAAGAAATCCAGTTCCTCTGCACGGTGTGCTCCAAGTTGAAGGAACATCCCTACTCCGTCAACTTCTTCCTTGAGGTAAGACTAGTCTGCTTGCCCGTTGAGGGAAGACCAGTCAACTTCTTCATTTTAAGGCGAGTCAACCTCTTCCTCAAGCTGAGGCCTTTCAACTTCATTCTTGAAGTAAGGCTAGTCAGCTTCTGCCTTGAGGTAAGGCCAGTCAACTGCAACCTTGAGATAATACTAAAGCTATCCTTGTTGACATAAGGTTAGTCAACATGTTGCTTAGCGTAAGGCTCATCATGAAGACAATGATGTCTCTTTCGGTAAAGTATCTTTTTAATGGGCTTCCATTCTTGCATGCTTGTACTTTTTTGGTTAACTTCCTGGCAGCTTCCAAGACAGAAGAGCAAAAAGCCAAGACACAACTCCTCCCCGTCAGTGGCAAGTAGCTCGGGCAGCAGCAGCAGCAGAACCAGTCTAGACGTCACCCAGCCCGAGTTCAGTCTAGTCAACTCCCTCATAGCCTTGGCACAGAGCCCTGTAAGCACAGTCTTCTTCCAGGGGAATTTTGATCAGAAGTCTTAATCCTGTTGGGAGTTCTTTTGGGGGAGCAGAAACAGAAAATAGAAACCAAAAGCAGTACGCCACACAAAATTATGCAATAACACACCATGCAGGTACTCCTTCAGTATGCAAATTATGTTAATGACTTGCTACAACAACAATAGCACCCCTTAGGAAGATCTGAAGGCCTATAAACAAGGGAAGGCGCAACCATGCCGGCCAGTTCACGATGTTATACCTTCTGAAACTGTTGATTGGCTAGAACGTGAAATCTCTGCACGGAATCTTTGGAAAATCACTCTGGTTTCTCAACGCGGCAGTTTTCACCCTCCGACATGGTCAATCTGCAATAGCTAATCTTACACAAAACCACGTCTTTAATATTCTTACTTCGTAGAATTCTATTTCTGCTCGTCTTTGGACTTAGCCCTTGTCTTTGTACTCACAGGACAGTAGGATAGCTGTCAAGGCGTGTGAGGGCCTGATGCTGTGCGCCAGCCTGCCGGAGAAGCACGCTGCCCAGTGCATCGTGGACCACACCCAGTTCTGCGCGCTGCTGGCCGAAAGGCTGTGCACGTTATACAATGCGCTGCCCCTCTCCATGGACCCCGTGGATGTGGACAGCGTGGAGGCTAAGTGGGGGTGAGTGTTTAACCGAATATTTGGAACCCAGTCTCATGTTTAGGCAAGAGTTGGTGCTCAGATCCACCGAACTTCCACATTAAGAAGTGGAAAAAACCAAATCTTTATTTTGAGAGGTCTCATATCCACCAACCAACAATTTGCCAACCAACAATTTTTGTTCACTCCGCTGTCTGACCGACAATGAAGTCCCAGTCTTCGGCTGTACTTTCCGTATTACCAATGTCCCATTTTCCCAAAATTTTTTCCCAAAAGACTTTATGGTCGCACTGTCAAAATAGGGTAGGTAGGGAAAAGGAAGCATAACTTTAGGGGGGCCAAACTCAGAAATTGGTTTGCCTATGCTACCTTCTCGGCAGCTTCATGAAATTTAATGCAGCTTCAGTGTAACTTTTGAATTGACATTAACGCAAACTTGAATTGGAACAGTGAAGTGAAAATAATTCAAAGTATAACCTCCGCCGCTTTTTGCAGTTTGTACATGCAGAGCGACGCGGAGGATACCAACATGTTCCCGGGTAAGCGGCAGCTCATCTCGCTACTGTCCTGGTACGACTACTGCGACCAGGTGATCAAGGAGGCTCATCCCACCGTTGGCCGCTCGCTAGCCAATCAGATCCGGGAGCGCTTCCTGGTGCCCATCATGGAGCAGCTCTTGCTGCAGTCGTGAGTGGCTTCGTGCATTTCTGCATCTCTTTACGTAGACAGAAGTTCAAGGGTCACAGTTTTTAGTGGGGTTGGGCTTTCTGTCATCCACCAGGATGAGTTGTGAAACTAACGCCACTTGGTGCTATTGGAGCCCATATTCCACTGTACCCAGGATTTTTGAAGGAAATGTGAAGACCTCTTCACCAGTGTAAAATATGTATGTATGTGGGGGGCTTGTAAATGTTTAAACCAGGAAAACAAATGAACTTTCCAAATTTGGTTTTGCCTGTCCTCAAGACAAGTTGACAGATAAACACTGCCCCTGGTACCCCATTTACAGACTTGCCTGATTGATGCAAAGTGCAACCGAACATTATGGAAGCCCTTTGTACAGTTGTTAGCAGTTTCGACGTTGCCCTGCTCAGAGACATAACATGGTATTCATAATCACTGTGTCTCAGGTTGAATTACTAGACAGTAATTTCAGCCTTGCTACTGATATTTTGTCCCATCTTCAGATCAGAGGTGGGCATTTTAACCAGCACGGCTCACCTGGTCAAGTTTGTCAAGATGACTACCTCCCCGGCCCTGCTGGATGCCCTCGTGAAGTTCATATTGGGGGAGGAGACGGAGCCGGAGAAGCCGGGGGAGGGAGGGTACAAGCTGAGACAGCGACTGATAGACAGATGCGACAACATCTCGGACGAAGTGGGTGTTAGCCGTTGCAGCCCCTGTCCTGTTGTACCTAGTAGACTCCACTTCATCAGCAGTAATTAGCCTTACCAATCACGAACAGGAAGTCACCTCCTGATCGTAGGCTGGCAGACCTACAGCACTCAGTCTCCCACACCTTCCCTCCCTGCACCCCATCCCTATCAGAAAATGATTGCTTAAATTACTAGACTGTTGAAATGTTTTCTTCTCAGGGAGATGCTTTGTAAATGATTTGTATCTATCAGAAGAATGGAAAGTATGTCTTTGTTCTCAGCTGTGGTCAAGAAAATACAAACAGAATAGGCCTACCATTAGATCTTGATAGATGTATTTGAGTCCAAAACACTGAGGTCCTTGAGCCAAAACATGTAAAAATCTATAGACCTTTGAGCTGTTTAAAACAGCATTGTCATAGCCGTAACATTGCAGGTCTAGTTTCACTTCTGAAAAATTAATTCATGCCCTGAATTTGTTTCTTTGTACAGATCTGCATAATGGCTCTGAAGTTATTTGAAACCCTCTTCTGCAAAGCCAACGGTCACATTGTCACTAACCTGGTCCTTCGCAATCTCCAGTCGCGTGCCTACAACAGCCGGACCGACTCGACGGAAAACTGCGAACAGGGTTCTGGTGACACGAGCGACCAGGGGTCGAGCACCACCAACCCCAGTGACCAGGGCTCTTCCGACTCTTGCGACCAAGGGTGCGGTGACGCAGCCGGCCCGGGGTCCTCCGGTCACCCCAGCGACCAGGGTTCCATCAACGGGGCCGTGAGCGACAGCGGGGTGGAGACACTGAGCAACGGGCCGGAGAGCCCCACCCTCATCCCGAGCTCTCCCATGCGGGATGGGGTAGTGAACTCTCTCTCGGATGCAGGTAGCGAGGCTACCCAACCGTCGCCGTCGATGTCCACAACCAGCTCAGAAACAGACGACAAAACTAGCATTCATAAGATTGTCAACAGGTGGGCTGGTTTTTCATGCGACAAAAATTGCTTCGTGTCTCAGTGCCTTCTATCCTTTGATCCATGCATGGCTCCTTCTGCCAGCAAGGATAATCGATAAATTGCAGTGATATTAACTACACTGTCTTCTGATTTCATCCCACAGTTTTCTAGGTCTCATGCCAGAGGAGGCCAGGTCTTCCTATTTGACTGGGGATATAGGTTACGATACCTACCTCAGAGAGGCTCACAGACTGGTAAATATAGAGAAAATCGACTGAACAACCTATTTATTTGAATCAAAGTGGTTTGTGTAATGTGATCAGAAAACATGTTGCCAGTGAACAACTGTCCAATTCGGGCACCGTCCAAGTTGAAATCTTCCACAAATTGGTATGGCTTTTTTCAGAATTTTGTCTTGAACACTCAGATGCATAATTCTGATTTGAATGGCAATGTCTTGCTTTGTAGTTTCGAGAGTGTTCTGTCAACTGTCTTCCCTACGATTGGCCGAATTACCCTACACCTTTGGAACGCTGTCCAGATGAGGCATTTTACGAGGGGGCCTTTCTCAAAATTCTCTTTGACAAGCTATCTCGTATGCTCGATCAGGTATGTCGCACATTTCTTATATGGCATTTATCAGTGTGTTTCTCATTTAAAACAGTTCTCTGAATCATTTAAAGAAATATCTGTCAAAGCCCTTGCTTCACTCAGGGGTTGGTTGCAATTTGTTGTTTTTTTTTACATTCTAGCATCTAACGTCAAGAGTGTTATGTTTGCATTATACTTTTCTTGCCTGTCAGACCTATGAAGTCAACTTGCAAGTGACCTCCCTCCTTTCCAAGATTTGTCTGTTCCCTCATCCTCACATCCAAGAGTTCTTCCTGGATCCATACTTGCCGGTGGCGGCTGGCTGCAGGACAATGCACTCTGTCCTCCTCAGAGTAAGTTGTGGGAAGATAGACAAGGAATAAATGAGGGAATATGCATGTGAGTAGATGTTGAAAGAAAATTGTTGCTGATGGTGACAGAGGTTAGATGCATGGTGGCAGAAGTGGGATACATGTAGTTGGTGGCAGAAGTGGGATGGCAGCAGTGGAATGTGTGGCAGTGGGTATGTTGTGTCATGGAAGATGTGGGATAGGTGTTTGAGACATTTACCTGGTTTGCTGATTGTGTAAGGGCAGTGCTTCAAGCAAAACCAAAATCTGATAGGTGTGAAACTTTGTTCCTGTGTCTGCAGGTGGTCAGCGATCTGAGTGTCCGGCTCAGGTCCATCCCTGATTTCCAGCGGCAGGCATTTGTGGTAAGGAAGCAGCTGATGGGCATGGTGGAAGAAGATGACAGGTAAGAGGTTTCAAGCTCCCAGGGCAAGTCTTGTGTCTGTATTGTTGGATCTTTATACATGTAACAGTTGCACCCTTGATTCCTAGAATGTAACTTTTTGGCTGTCAAAGATGAAGTGTTTCTTTGGGTCTTTTTTCCAAACTGAAGGTTTTGAAGTGAATTTGTCTCAGTCTAGCTTAAAAATAGGACTTACAATTTTGTGAGAAGTTCTTGGCAAAGATTTTGAGCACAGGGTTTGGGATTTGATCCGGATCTTAAATTGGCTTAGATTTGCACACGATTGCACAGTTGATAAACCAGACTTCACTCGAAACCACCAGCAGAATATGTCTTTCAGCCAGCTATTGATGGTAGTCAGCAACATGTCCGAGACTGTCTTAAGGGCATAAATTCCCAGTGACCCGTCTAATCACATCATCCGTGACTATTCTGTATTTACAGAGGCAAGAAGTCCATAGCCCCCATTATGAAGTAAGTTGCCGCCCCCTCCCCCACCTTCCCATCCCGACTGCCTGCTCGTCTTGTAACACGCCATTAACCAACCTCGGCCTGTGGAGTATATAATCAGTGCATCCGCTCACAGCATGACGTTGATTTCTTGTTGATCTTGTCAGCATTTGTTAGTCTTTTTTTTTTTTTTGGTTATCCACAAAATTTGCCTAGTTTTACCGTATTGTATTGCTGCCATGTTATGAATATCAACTGTGCATCTTTGTGTGGATGGTCTCCCTGTAGGAGAAGCATGCAGAATCCATTGGTCACAGTAATGACGTCTTCATTTCATGTCCATCATCGGTCAAGTCTAATACCCACACCTCACATGTGAATCGTAACTAATGCATGGTGATACAGCAAATATCAGTACATGGATAAGACAATACAGGCGGGAACACACTTGCGGATCCCTTTCATGGGTGTGCAGTTCCCTCACTGGGGATTTCTGGGCGAACCACACACTGTCTCATTTGAGCGCTTGAAGACGTACCAAGTGTTTTCAAAAACTGCTGCATCGACAAGCGCGCTGTGTTAGGCCCTGGACAGGACACGGATGTCAAGCACACCGATGTAAATGTACGTTCGTGCAGCTCACAGTTGGTGAAGTTTCAAATCCAGATTGAGCACATGAAAAAACACTCTGTGGATTGCAAGATCTGAGGCTTAGACAATTTAAGCTCTACAGAGTTATTCCTATTCTCTTTCATGCTGGTTGCAGCCGTCAATATTGTTATCCACCTGCTTAGGTGTAATCCATTTACGGCCAAGAAGAGAAGTTTGTTCACCTGCTCAAGTTGTCTGAACTTCCAATTGAAAATGCTCTTTCCTTTCCAGGGGTAACTTACACTACCCAAACTGGCTGCATGTTGTAACAATAACAAAAATCACTTACCAGCTCTATTATTTAGAACTTAACATTATTGGTTCCGCTTACCTCTACTTATGGACTGGAGGTGCTGATGTTATATTTGTTATATTTGCATATGATGTGGATGCATTTTACCAGCATCTTACATTGGAATGTACATCTTTCAGTTACACGATTTTATTTTGTGACTTACTCAGAATCTGCTTAACCCTTTATTTTTATTGCAGAAAGCATTTACTTGTAATTGCAAGCCTACTTAATTAATCCCACTGTTTTCAGGTCTTTCCTGCATAAACTGCTAGCTTTTATAGTTACGTTTATTGAAGAATTACAGCAAATTAATAAAGTTCCTATGTTAAGCCTGTGGATGACTCGTACAAACAACTGACCAAAGAGATACCAATATGCACCCCTGAAAGTCCATTTCTGTTGCCTTGTCCCCATCCAGATGAAAACTATTCAGATGTTAGATACCTGTATTTCATCCAACTTTCAATATGGCCAGCATCCGACATGGGTCTGGTTCATGTGTGGCAAAATTCTCTCTCCATGTCATGTGTCTGACGACAAAGTGACCCTCAGATGGGGCTGTTAACCTGTCTGTGCTTTCCACCCCTTTTCTTCCAATCTGGAGAACAACAGTTCAGCCCCCCAAAAAATCATTAATATGCAACATGCTTCGGTACTCCAAGTCATATTCCACCATGATACAAGAATTCAAAATTATTTCCAAATGACTGACTTTTTAATCTCCACAAAAACGCGCAGACTACCGTACTTACTTTAACCCCAACTACTGATTTTTACCCGTAGAATTTTGTTATGCACCTTTCAAAGTAGCATCTAGAATGTGTTTCCTGGATCATTGTAGAACACATACATGTTAACCAACATTGTAAAATATACAAACCTGTCAACCCTTGAACAAAGTATGTAGCCGTCAATTGGTGTTAGAATTAACACTTTCCAATTAATGACTCCATCCTTCCACTAAACAGAGTTACTAAAACCCATTCATCATTGCCCTACAGGTGTTATTTTGAGAAGAGATGGTATATCGACAAATTTGCTCCTTCCTTTGTAAATTCTTTCAATACTTGTGCCTCCATATGACGCCGTAACAACAGAAACTGTTTTCCATGACTTGCCTTGTGTTCCGTTGTGTTTGTTCCCAGCTTGTAAATGATCCTTGTTGACTGTTACCAATGAAGTAAAATGATAACATCAGTTCCTTTTAATGTTGCCTCTGAATCTACATAATGAAGAAATATGGGTCTCAATGATTGGGCTAGTAATGTTATACTCCAAGAATGACTTGAGTTCTAGGTGCAAAGGTTTAGACTCTGTTCAAGTCCTCACTGTGAGTCATTACAATTTTATGTATTGATATTTTGTTCTGAATTTTCCTATTTACTGCAAACCCACACAAGATTTACTTAGTGTGTGGTTTCAACAGTCACATTCTAAAAATGTGTCAGTGCCTAAGCCAACTGCAATATAAGTACAGTATATGGCAATGAGATAATTGAATATAAATTTCAAATGCCTTTCATGTCCCTAAGACAGATATGATCCAAATCAAGAACTTATTTCCATATTAACACAGACTGATTGGAGACACATCTGTTAAACTACTTTTTCCTTACGACATTTCATGTGTTTCTGCACAGCTTGCCATACATTGATCTCCTGGAGGGTGTGATCGTCCTAGAGGAGTTCTGTAAGGAACTAGCGGCGATAGCGTTCGTCAAGTTCCACGCTGCAAGCGGCCGGACGTAGCCAACATCTCACGTGTACAGTCCAGAAAGCAATCTGAAATTCAGTAGTAATGGAATGGCTTTAATTTGAATACAAGATTTTTAAAAAAAAAATTGGTGCACTTGACTTGCATTTGCTAGGGTCCGGGTTCATTTCCAGACAGGGCACTTGGGGGTAGGCCGTCTGCATGTACATTGTTTCAAGGTCCTGGAATTGGTTTAAGAATTTAATTATTTCTGACCGCCTAATGTCTGTGGCCAGAGTTTGAAGGAGCTACACCAATCTACAACAAAAATATATAAGCACTTTATTTTGTAAAATCAATTTTTTTCCGAGCAATTTGCATTTTCGTGCGAGACGGTTATCCTGTAGGGTAGTCAAGACTAGGGAGGGAGGGAGATTTCCAGCTGCACAGGAACTCGTTCAGCATTTTTTTTTTCAGTTTTGTGTGGCATTAAAAAAAAAGCGAGACAGAAAACTGGAAAGGTTTACAAGCTGTTTCACAGTTGAAAAAATACAGACACTTTGCTGGTACATGCAGAGTGCCACGAAAATCCAATTCTAGTCCTTGAACTGAAAACTTAGTTGTGGCATTTGCTTGATTTATGAACATGCTGTAAGCAGAAAAACAGCTGTTTATGCTTAATGTTGTTTATTAATTGGTGGGGGGTATTTCCCTGTGGTTTACTATTAATTTTTATCAAATAAGTAAAATAGTAGAAACGGCAGAGGACACTTGATTCAGTTAACGAAGGGATTATTTTACTGTTTCATAGATGTACAAAGAAGATATTTATAATCAAGTATTTCTTTTAATTCCATTTTATTGCTTACTCTTAATTTTTTTTTTCCATGAGGAGTAAAATGTAACCAAATCTTACAGGAGACTTTGCCAAAAATCCACCAGGGGAACACCGATAATTGTCAGAGCACACTGTTACTACGTCTTGCTTGTAACAAGATCACTTCGAGGTCGCCAAAATCACTGCATTTTTCGTTTTCCAATACTGATAGAAGGTCCCTGTTGTTACAAGGTGAAGTCCCAATGATCTTAATTTATACAACGGGTTTTGCCCTTACCCAACGTATATATATTGATAAACACTGTATGCCCAGTGCTTGACAAGAGCTTGCGAAAAAAATTCACAAGCTTACTGAGGTGGGACTCGAACCCAATGATCTCGTTTAAAGGTGTTTGACAGTACAGTGTACAACATTTGGGCCATAGTCATCAAGCTGCGTTGTTGGCATTTCTTTTTTATACTGAAAGACTACTTGACTTACACACCTATAGCTACATGGGGGCTTATACTTCTAAAATATTGTGCAGGAAATATAACTGATTTAATATGGAGCATTTGGCACCTCTGCGACAACTGCTGCATTTCCTGTACATGTTGACTTATTTTCCACATGGGTTTAAAAGTTAAAGGTTCACAATTTGGGTCGATTTTGTTCTGCATGTTGGCCACAAGGAAATGTATGCATATTGTCTCAAACTGAGTTAAAAATCTTGGTGTGCCCATTGTCCTTGATCTATAAATAATTTATGCAGTGGTAAATCAAAGGAAAGCTCATTCAAGTGAGATTCAGTCATCATCCATTAATGGTTCTTTAAATTTTTGTATTTCAAAACTAGCCATTAGTTGCTTGCTTGGGTTATATTTTTGTAAATTTGCTATTTAATAAAAAATGAACCTAATAATTATTTTCTTTGATGCATTTCAATTTGTGCAATTCCTCCACATCCAAAACCCCTTTTTTTTGGACACTTAATCATTTAAGGAAGGGTTTTTGCTGACAAGCGTCTTTACATTAACAATAATACTGTCAAAACGACCAGTATGAGCTGCATAGAGCCTGGGTAGAAGAAAACAAGTTATCCCACAAACCTTGTACAGGAATAGTCAACACAGCACAATCACAGCTAAATTGCAGTCATAATGCAGATCCATTGTACATGTATATTCAACTATTTTTGTACAAAATAAACATAACTTACTTGAAACGACCATGTAATGTGTGCTTCTGAACTGTCAGTCGTCTTTTTTTAAAAATAGTTCTGTGCAATTAGTATTCATTTCCAACCTCTTCCGTATTAATACTCAAGAGCATCAGGACAACAAATATGCTCATCTACTTCAGGCTGTCCTTCACTTCCACTCGGATTTACAAAGATTTATTTCATTATAAACGGTGGAATGGAGGGTCACTGAATTGGAGTCAACTATTCGCTTGTCATCTGGAATTCTAAATACGACTGGAATTGTCAATAGTATAGTCCCACCAAAATCTGCCTTGGTAAATTGAGAAAAGTCAAGAGCAGTTGTTAAGTACCATTTGATAATTTAGGCAACATGGAATTTCATCTTGAGAAGTTGAAAGTAGATATTGCACAAGATAAGGTTTCTGACAAAATAATGTGAATATAGTACTTTGATTAAATAGTAAGAGTTAACAAACCACACGTACACGCCTAAGCATTATAATTTCACATGTAATACAAAACGGACTACAATTCATTTGTTCTCGACCCAAAACGGTTAGACCATATTCACTGCCTTAGTAACATTTATTCTCAACATCTGAGCTGACACAAAGAAACAATACACATACCGGGTACTGGTCCTTGCACTAAGCGCCCACTGTGAGTGGTCAGCTACATTACTGAAAAAAAACCTCCAGAATTTAGACTTTACTCAGTCGTCTACGACAATGGACAAAGCCCGGATCTCACATAGCCGTCGGTGTAGGTCCATCTCAAAGTCTTCGTCGCTCTGCAGCGTGTCGTTGTCCCCCAACTGGACGGCAAGCTCGGCATAGATCTTGAAGCATTCCGTGTAATATATGACCTGTGTGATACAGCAATTTAGCATTTCACAGAAAGGTGTAATAACATTTTAATCACAAACAGAAGATCCTCAGTGAACTTTAGCAACTAAAGCTATTTTTGTCAAGGAACCTTGGGGAATTCTCCCTAAGACTCCATATAAATTTCTAAATAGCTCTATAAATGGGTCACTGTACTATGCCTTGGCAGCACAGCGGTAAACACTGTCATTGTCAAATACTTGAAAACCATTTCTACTATGACTCCCTCTCCGATGCATTCTTCTCGCGTGTACATAAAGATGGTAACTTTTTGTGCTCATTCAAACGAAAAATGAAAATTTCACTCAAGTGAACCACCGGGTGCCTATATGTCCTTCCTGGACCCTCGCAAGCAGTCCACATATCCCTCCCTGCCAACAACTGTTCCTGTGTGGAATCCACGAGAGGAGAAAAATGGAAGGGAGAAAACGCGGCTGTTCACCTGAGACTTGATGAGTGCCTCAAAGCTCGGCTGGAAGTACTCCACGCGCCCCTCAAAGAACTGCGGCATGGCCTGCATCAGCTCAGTGTGCTGTCTGTCGTACTCCTCCTTAGCTGCCGCTAGATTTTTCTTCGACTGCGAAGAAAAAAAAAGAAAACAGGACTTGCTCAAAAAAGTATGAACAAGCCAAGCAGCTGAGAAGAATTTGCAGCTGAGGAAAAAGCATTGTTATAGTGGTGGACTCTCACAGTTCCTTTAAATTTTCTTCACCAGGAGCTGGGATGTTACAAAACATGAGAGAATAACGAGTTTCTGAGGTAACTGAAACAAAGTCACATCAATTTCTTTAGTATAATTGTAACTTTTGCCATGTTACATTCTTACCGCTTCTAGTTTGGCAAGATTTGGGCCTGTGCGCTCCCGGTCCTGATATTTTTCCACTTTACCCTGGCATCGACTGTACTCCTGCGGTGTATTTCAAAACAAAAAACAAATCAAGATAAAACACTCGCATTTACCATTATGAAAGACTCACAAATACACCATTTGAGAAACTCTGTGAAGTTCAAAGTAGTTTGAAGCGTTTCGTCAATGGTTCAGTCAGTGAGCTCGGACCCTCGCAATCGGAATACCCAGACTCTCCAGAGGAAAACGTCTAAAAGACATGCATTTTTAAAACCATGAATCCCTTGATCTATTTGGATGATCCATGACAACTGATATGCCCATACACCATGATCCATACTGTCTTATATGTAGGACTAAGGCACGTTATATTATTCTGTGTTCTACCAGGGCTAAAGGGATAAATAACATATGACCTATCGTAACAAAATGAGTCATAAGACGCCAGATTCACTTTCAAAACGATGCTGCATGATGCCAATAAAGGGAAACTCTTAACATTTCCCACCCATATAGAGTACCAAAATGTCACGTCATTTGAACCAGGAAGTGCAGTGCAAACGAATGACATATACCCGCATGTTGGTTCACGCACTCGTTGTGAAATTTTGCATGTGACGGATTCACTTTGGTAATCTATAATGGCCATTTCATCAGCAAGACAAACTAGAGCGAGAGATCAAACTTAATTGTATTCTTTGTAATGCAAAGAATCACACTACTGCTGAAACAATGGCCTTTCATACACGTCACGACGTGTTATCGCCTCACCTGTAGGCACTGCTCGCGTTTCTTGAGGGCCATATAAAGGCTGGGGAAGATGGTGCTGAACTTCTTCATGGGCTCCACCATGGTCCGCATAGAGCTGGCATTCTGGGGATGGTAAAAAACACAATGAATGCCCCACGTGTATCGGACAACGGCAACAGGAAAGGTTGAAAGAAATTTGGACAGAAATCTGAGCCGCAAAGAAAAGGAAACATTTAAGTAAAATAGACAATTTACATGATCCTGAATTCTCGTGCAGGCAGTAAGGACAAAAGAAGCATCTATTTTGCGTGGCTAGGCCAAACCACTGGCTTCATTCACATAATATTCTTCTTAATTTGTGCTCCCCAAATCCATTTTATTCGCTGTACACTTGAAACGAGCAAAGTGCCAGACTATTTGCAGGATTCGTCCTAGTTATTCATTTTCAGTTTTTACAAATCTGCAGGACTGCATCACATTTGACAGCCGAACTGTGAGCATGGCAAACTCAGCCAAAATCAGATATCACCCTTTGTTTGTTTGTTGGGGTGTTGGGTTGTTTGTTTTCACTGCCGCACAGGCAATTACCAGTTCCTGAGTTTTGGACTCAATTTGCCCGATGGACTTGCTGATGAGCTCCAGGTTCTTCAACGACTCCTCAGTGTTCAGGATGGGGCTTGCTGCCAGGTTCTGTCCGATGCGGCACTGTGACTTGGAGAGCGCCCCCATGGCCTCGATGCAGTGCTTCATGTCCTTGTACAGCTTCTTGGTGGCTTCGTCCAGACTGAAGTGGTTAAAAAAACCAACCAGATTCAATAAAACCCTCCCTTCCGGGAAAAAAATTGGGGTTTACCCAATGCCAAAGGTGTGTTAGCTTCCTGAATCCTCAAAATCCACAAATGTGTAGGAAACAATTGCTTGTTTTTCTGCACTGTACTTGAACTTCCAAGGGGTTCCAAGCCCGGTGTGTATTGTAATCGTGGCTAGGCTTCACTTTCTTTCGCTTAAAAAGCCGTCCAAGAGATCCATAAGATCGGGTGGATTTTTGGGATGGGTTTCCACAGAATTTCTATCATAGCTTTACTATTTGCTTTGCGCCCGAAAAGCATCTTTCATTTGAAGAAATCATACTGTCATTTCTCACATCCTTTTGAACTCTGTAATACTTACACACTGATTTTGTTCACCTCACGTTCAAATGCTTTCTCCTCCTACAAGAAATATCAACAAAAGATAAAGAAATTCACTTCACGCTCAGCTGTGCTTGCAAACAGCCCTGCCAGTGGAAGAAATCTTTTCTTGGCAAAAAAACACTGCTTAGCCAATTTATGTGCTAAGCAAATGTAATGACTTTACCATGAAAGCATGACTTTATCGTGGCGGGCCATAGTGGCTGGGCTCTACCTCCCTCCCTTCAGCAAACTCATCAAAACTAGCTGGTTTTTGTAGGGAACTGGGTTGTGGGGCAAGGTTAGAGCTCCCTTGGAATAAACAGTCACTGTTTCAATAATTTAGGGTGTTTTGGGTGGCGTAGTTGGCGGGCAAAATTGGAGGATGAAGGCAAATCCGTAAGAGGCTCAAGCCGGGCGATCGTAACAATGACAGCGTTTTATAAAGGTGTGGCCTTTCAAGAATGGCAACAGACAACAAGGTATGAGTTTCCTCCCAAATGACTGTACAAGTTATCAATCTCTCATTCCGTTCGTTTGTGCAAAAGGCTAATATGCAGCAATACCTGAATGATTAAAGGGTAGCAGCAGAAGAATTTCCTTAGGCACAATTATTCTGCAACTTTCTACTTTTTATGTATGTAAATGACATGACATCCTTTTCAGCTCCAATGTATTGAAAAGTGCACTTTTTAAAACATTCTAAGCAGTCCAGAGGGCGCTGTTGCAATGACGTTATCCATGGAAGATATAGTTATTCAGTTCAAACTGTGAAGACAGAATTTATCCAATGAAAGCATATCTTAGAAAGGGTTGCTTGCTCTATTATTGCTATGTAGTTTTACAGCAATAATTCATCAAAGAAAGGCAAATTTACCCAGCAGAATCTTTTCTTTTTATCAGCATCTTTGTGTGCACAAACCAATGTAACATTGAACTTTGCATCTGGGGTTGGCATCACAGTTTGCTCATGAATATGGAAATCTCATTAGAATAATTCTAAATTAAAATGGCAGCAAACAGCCCTTGATTTGTGAAACTACAATTGAAAATGAGACACAAGGTGCATTTTGGATGTATGTATGAATAAAATTAACATTTCATGGGTCAAAAATCGTTAACATCCAGTAAAATCCTTAGAAATGACGCCCTTGGTAATGACATTCGGGGAAGGTGAAGGGATATTTTGTTCATCGATACATGCTACCATTTCTGAAACAGTGAATCATGCTACAAGAAACTGAATATCAACAAAAAAGTACAATAACCACAAGGAGAAAGGATTACCTCCTTCGTTATGACTGGAGGTGCCTTCTTTGGAGATGTCAGACGACTAAAAATGTTCCTGCAGATGACGACAAAACAGAAATATTGCAAATCAACATTTACTATTCATGTAATTTTTTATGACGACAGATTTTCATGGGGAAAACAACTTACTCTCCATTGATTTAAAAAATCAGTGTAAACCTAAAAAGGAGCTGAACATATACGGATACAATTAAAGGCAAATGAAAATGCACGAATAGGTAGTCAAGGACAAAGTCTGGTCTGGTCTGGTCTGGGGTGAGCTTCAAATTTTTGAGATGCAAAAAATACTTACCAGCTCATTGTGCCAATTGTTCCTAGAGGTGGTGATGAAACCTGAATAGCAGCAAAATACTTCTTGGTCCACCAGCGGAAGAAATCTCAATAAATTTCTCTATCGCTGTTGCCCCATAACAACTTGGAGCCGTAAATGATGAAAGACCTCTGCCAGGCCTGAATCCCTGCCAAGGATCTCAGTTCAGCATTCTATAGCAAACTCTACTTTTCACCTGTTGGACAGAAAAGCATCAAGAAAAAAAAATTTACCAATTACGGTGCATCACAACATGGTAAAAACAAATTCAGAGTTAGCATTAGAAATTAAAGAAAAACACATGATTTATATATTAACACAGCAATGTGTTACACTTTGTCCATTGTTGTGGAGACTGATAATATCCAATTGGACTACTACTACGGCCTATCAGTAGGGAGTCCAGCGAAACGACACCTCTAAAATTTTTATCTCGAAGCGTGTAAAAGTGTTTGTTTCCAATCAATGATTTTTGCCCATTTTGCATCAAATTCTATATTTTAAAAAGCAGTTTTGTAAAAGAGCCAAAATTTGTGTTAGTAGTCTGTTTGTGTCAAGTTTTGGGTGTAAAGTATGAAAATAACGCAAGATCAGAGCCACTTACACTACAACAACTCTGTGTGTCCATCTTTCTTTGTACGTGTGACATAGTCTTGTCTAAGCCTAATATCTCGCGAGACTCAACTGGGTTTGGAACGATGATGTCATCATCTTGTAGAGCTTAAAATACTCTTTCATTTGATGTATGACTTGAGGCATTTGACCAAAGCACCGTCAAACCTTGTTTTGGTTTGTGAAGATTACAAAAAGGTAACAAAAAAATGTGCATTTTTCTGTTGAAAATCCCCCCAAAACATGTATAAGGAGTTGATGAAACGGTGTTTATTTGGAAGCTTGAGATTTCAGGAAGAAAAGGAAGTTGGTTTTTTTTGGTAAAAAATTGATTTCAAACTGGTGCCAAACAGTCCTTTTGTATTTGGGTGCTGTTGTGCAACTGTGCTCATGTATGGTATGTGCATCAGTTGTATGGTGCACGGGGAGCAAGATGCAAATAACAAGGGCATATTAAAACCACGCATGTTGTTTCAATGAAATGTTATCAAAAGACCCTGTCAAACACGAACAGACTTAAAATGACACCTGACAGACTTGGTTCCCTATTTTGAAGCTATTTATTGATGACAAAATATCACATCAAAACTATGCTTCAGTGATCTTTCACACATCACTAAAAATTTAAAGCCCAACTCAACTGTCCTGTTACTGTATACATCATGTACATGTATCTTGTGTTTATTACTGATAAAGTTCTCCATAATAAAAGATATTGTTTACTTTACACTTCCTCTGTGACTTAACTACTACAGATTTTTGTCCAACTCTGGCATGACTGGAAGTGGAACCAATGAGGGACAAGACTCCATGTGGTTCAAATACATTGATGAAAAAAAACTTGTGTTAACCCCCAAAAAAGTGACGGACTAATTGCACCTAATTTTAACAACAATAAAATCATAATTTCACTATACTTACAGCTATTGAGCTAAGGTTTATACCATTCAATTTCTTTTGAAATTTTCTTTCCAATGAGGTCAAACAAAAAAACCTGACAAGTGCAGGACTCCCCACTATGTCAGCCGTTTTTCAACCTGAAACTGTAGTGCAGCGTGCGTATATGTTTTTAGCCAGTCTTAGGCAAAGACTAGTTGCTGCTTTTCCATCATGTTTTCTTTCCCAGAATGTCTAACGACTCGATATGAACATCATCCCACGGCACGCCCACTCACTCCCCTGCACTTGGCTTCACGTCCACAATTCCAACTAGAACTTAGAAGTGAGGGGCCGGGCCTACCGACATTACCCCGTCTAAATTGTCGCCTTTAAAGACCTCAAATATGATAACGATAGGACCCATTAATCAAACAAACATTCTGAAGTAAAAAGTCCAGCTTTACAAGAATTATTAGTCAAATCTTACCTCATTAATTTACTCTACCTTCTCGAGACTTAGCCAGCTGAAAACTGGTCAGAATGGAGGTAAAAGACAAAACTGTAGATTGTGTTTTTGACGGTACTAACCTTTGACCTTACATAAAGTTACAAAAAATAAAACCCGATAAAATACTTATCTAAATTGTAATCCAATCAAGTGGAATTATAGAAAACTCATAAAACCCTATCCTTATTTTCAAAGAGTTCGTTGATAAATTTTTATTCAATAAGAAAGATTTCTTTGTAAATTGTACAGCATGCCTAAAGTCATGACCTGTCATCGCACATGACATGAAACCTGACCTAGCCGTGTCCCAGTTACACGGCTGCAGCTTGACATTACGCATCGAGAGTTAGGTTGTGGCTGCAGCCATTTTTCATAGAGTTGTGTGGGATTCCAAGCCGCAGCCAAATGATTCGGACACGGCTACCTCTGTAAATGAACACGCATGAGACGTGACGGATGACAACCTTGGAATGGCGAACCATTCAGCGATCCAAAAGCTCTCGAAACAAGCGCTGGAAACTTTCAAAACAGTCCATGGAGACAAAAGTGTCTTCCTGGATAAACTGAACTCTCTCCGGACGAGTATGAATCGAATCCGGGCCACCGATCTTGGCATAGAGCCCGCTGCAGCCGCGAACCGTGTCGAGCCCTCGCCAGCAGCCCCGGTCGGCTACATGTTCGTAGCGGAGAACCCCGTGGTGTCCATGGGAGTCTTCGTGGTGGAGCGCGGATGTCGGCTCCCGCTGCACGACCACCGCGACATGCACGGCGTCCTCAAAGTCCTTTTCGGCACGATACGGGTGCGGTCCTACGATCTCCTCACGGAAGAGCAGAGGAAGACAACCGACCTCCCAGACGTCCTCACCACAAACTCTGAGTCTGACTCGGTGAACTCATCCACGGACCCAGACTCCCCGCTGGCGCTCCAGCAGTCGACCCTGGCAAGAACTCTCCTTCCAGTTCGGCCAAGGGGGGAGGTTGAATTGACCCCAGACAGTGAGCCATGTATTCTGACCCCACTGGAGGCCAACGTGCACTCGATAGAGTCGGTCGGTGGACGAGCAGCTTTTTTGGACATCCTGTCGCCACCTTACGATCCGGAATTGGGAAGAGATTGTGTGTACTACAAGGAAACCAGGTTCACCGACTCAAAAGAGAATGTGGGAGATGTGAGTTGGTTACGGAAGATCCCACAGCCGTCCAATTTTTGGTGTTGCCAGGAGGAATATTTAGGACCCACTGTTGACCTGGATAGCTTATAAACTGATCTTTGGATTTAACACATCATCCAAAGTTAAAGAACTGTTTGCAATTAATGAGCATTAAAACCAATGCAGCGCAGCCCACAGATGGACTTGAACATTTGGGGCACTTTTCTGTTTTAATGGAGCAGCGCAGACATTCGGGAGTTTCACAAAATTGCAGCTGGCAACTACACCACGCCGATGAAAACAACTGCATTGAACGCATGTGTGTGTGCTGATCAAAGAAATGATTGTGCAACCCAATCCTCGGACTGGCTGGTGTGTGCATACGTCGCCACGGTCCCTGTTTTCACCGGCGCAGTACCTGTCATTTTTCGAGAGTCCTGGATGTCGTCGCTGCCCCATAGCCTACATATCTGTAGTTTAAAGATAACTGCAACTGTTAAATCAAATCTATAGATACAGTAGAAAATTCAATGTGCCAACTCTTGACTTTTTCTGTGGAAAGCGCACTTTGACTCGGACCAATATGTTTTAGAACTGCCTGCCTTCTACATTGTACAACTAGACTTATGTTTTTTCTTCCGATTTCCCCAGGGACCTTCAAAAAAGGTTTTTTACAGTGAGGCTGACACATTGATTCTGGTCATTATTAACAAGTTCCAGCAAAGTGCTTTTCTTATTGGTGTAGAGATTTCATATGTTTAGCTTTAAATGTTTGATGCCAAAACATTCAAATGCCAACCTGCCCGGTGGACTTGAAATCTAACCTATCATTTTGCTTATATGAATCCGCTTGTAAACTGTAACGCGCATTGTTTTCTCAAACCCCACATAAGTCTAGTACAGATTTGTATATTCATTTTAAGATTACTGAACCATGATGTTTGATGAATTCTGTCCATATTTCAAAGTAAATGAATTACATCTTTTGTGTGGTTATTCTTGGTTACACAATTTTATTTATAACCTGTGCTCTCTATGCAAGTTATTTTGTGTTTAGCTTTATCAGACTGCAATGCTGGAAAATAATGAATGGCTTGCCTAATTGTTTGTTGAATAAATTTGCTTCTCACTGGTAATAGTATTCTCCTTGTTTTTTAATTATACTGATTTATGTCTGGCCTTGAACTTGAAGATGTGAGGACTTGGTAGTATCTTCTGTTGAAAGGTCTTTAATACGCGCATGTGTTCATTAACAAATTAAGTAATGTGTCCGAACAATTTCCACAGAATAGTCCATGGATGCCGTGCAAGTCGTGTGGAGAGACTGAAGATCTGACGACCTCAGTGACTGAAAGAGAGAATTATTTTTAAATTAACAGATATTGATGGTTACGATTGAAAAATGTACTTATAATATGAGCAATGGGATACAAGAAAATTATGTATTTTGTCATCGTTTGATTATGTCTTTTCGACAACCCCACGGGGAGCTTTGAGTCTGTGTTTACCGGGGAAATCAATGTTTACCGGGGAAATCAATGTTCAAAATTTTGTTAAATGGCAAAGACACACATCTCTGCATTATTTCAAAAAGGTATTTCTCTTTTTCCTGTATGACTCTCATAATCACGGGCAATGAGAGGTCCACACGAGGGCGCTCTATACAACGCACATCGGCTGAGTTCGGGCGGCTTGTTCTCGTTTGTTCACGAACAGCTTGATTTGTTGTTCGTGCCTGTGTCGGTCGCTCGAACGCCGAGAATGTACAACCGGTTATTAACGCTAGTAGTCATTTGTGGCAAGCGACATGCAACATGGCAGCGTCCTTGAGCATTCTTCGAGAGTTAATGTTGGATAACTGGGCTAACTTCTTTTCCATTTAAAAATTCATTTCTGCCATGGAAAATTATTAATGTTAATTTTGCAAAACTTTCTATTGTCTTCAGCTTTGTAAAGCCATATCGATACTTTTGCGGCTGTCCAAAAATCAAATCTCACGAGTTTTTCCGTGTGTTCGTGTAAAATCCTGACGAGGAGGTGGTGTGTGATCCTGTTCCGAGAACAGTGTTCTTGGGTCGTGTCCCCGCCGTTCGAGCGCGAGAACACGAAGCCCGTGTCAAGAACGGACCGCCCGAACTCGACCATCGAGTCAAAACTAAATGACGTTTGCTATTTTAAAAGCACATCAGTTTCTGTGTCAAAATGAAATGTTGCCACGAAATTAAGGCAGATGCGGTGCTTTGTATTTTTTTAAATGCAGTACACCCATCCCAATTTCCTCAGCAAACCCCTTCATCGCCCATAAATGTAAGGAACCGTACCGCAGTAAGGGCGCCCTCATCCTTCTAATATGCGTCACGGAGGTAATCAACATAAAGTAGACACTTTTTAGGCGCTTCCCGGCACGTTCACGCGGTGGCAAGGTGGTCAGCCACCGCGTGCACGGGAAGTGCCTAAAAAGCCTCTTGGCCTTGGGGTCTCGAATGTAGAACCATGCCAGTGTATTTTGCTCCAATTAATTTCCTAAGTGTGGTAGAGTGTGCTAGAAATTCCTAGTAAGTACCTATCGTTGTATAAATATTTCACACGATTTGCTGTCGGAGAAATTGTACGATTTACGGGGACCCAATCTGATAACTGTTTTCTGTATTACAAAGTGCCGTAACGTATTGGTCAGCTATAGCCAGGTGCCCTGTTAGCCTTTGACCATCGCATCCATTGTATTATTATTTATGGTGCTGTCTAGCCATTACACTACACCAACTGTTGTCATATTTAATAAATTGTAGTTCATGAGTTAGACATAGTTCATCATAGTATTCACGTGTTCTCCAAGTGCTCGTGCGCTTTAATTTGAGGACCGTTCCTGCTTCCGGCCCCCACGTCCCGTGGGGCTGGTCCGCTACATTAAATATTTAGCAAGTCCAACACGTCACAATTTTAAAGAATATTGGCCCGGTTTTTCACAACTTAACAGAGTTAAAAACATATGTTTCGCATGAAACATTATCTTGTTTAAATCACATCAATCTATCCATCAAAATCGACCGATCCCAAAGAAAACTTACATTGCGATTCTTGGAATGCTCAGCTCAACATTAATTTGATATTTTGCCAATGGCACATTGCTGCTAAAATAAATGTGTCGTGACAAGACGCACATTCCAAAGGGTGGGAAACCAACTTGAATCCTGCCGACGGAAAATAGGGGGATGGAAAAATGACAGGGAGAGTGGACACGGAGGAAGAACCAGCCCACTTGTTTACAAGTTTGTTAAAGCCAATTATTCAGAGGTTGTTTTGTAAACGTGTATACTTCCTGGTGCATCACTATACTTTCTGTGCTTTTTATTCTTCCTGTCATGAGGTTGAAGTCTTTCCGTGCCCCAAATGCTTGAATGCTCTTGTAAGGATGATCGAGAACCGTGGCGCGTGAACACGACAATGACAACTAATCACGCCGTGGCCCGGGCTTCCGGGCTTTAAGAATTGAAAAGCCCGAACCACTAATGCAAAACTGGCTATATTTTGTTAGAAATGAACAACAACCTTGCCGTTTGCTTGTTTGCTGTTCCCTACTGGAATGCCAAGCGTTAGGTATTGTATTTTTTCCGGTTCTCAACGCACTATACCTAACCTCTACCTTGTTTATCCACTCTCTCCGATGATGAAGAGACAACAATGTGTTTGTGAACGACGTAAATCAGCAAGGTTGGACGGTCGATACGCATAGCGCTGTCATTAATGGAATGGAATGGAATGCTTTAACTTGAAAACATTGTTTTCTCTTGAACAAGCTGTTTTCTCGAATCACATATAGTTCATGCTGTAACTTTCACTAGTTGCTATCAGCTCCAAAGGAAAACACTAAGTCGAGAAAACCAACGCACACTGAGGCCATGTAAGTTATCCACACTAACGTCACATGAGGTACATGTAAGCTTTCAGGGGCTTCATAGCAACTTTGTTTTCTGAATATTGTTTTCCAACATTGTTTTAACACGCCTATCCGTATGACGTATTTATTCACATTGCCGACGGTACAACTGCAATTTTCCATTCTAGCAACCACACCCAGAAGAAAAGGACGGTTTCAGCCTACGAAGAGCTATAAACGCGCCACATGCACACGCTTGCGCTCAGCCGTAGGATCTATGGGAAATCGTGATTGCAAAGAGCTCTCGAATTACACAACGGTAAACCATACGTGTCATCCGGAGATGGTAATACCACGCCCAAAGTGCACAGAAAACGAAGGATTGAAATTTACTTAGACGCAAATATCGATTAGAAAGTGTCAAAGATAGTGTCTTCAACAGTGACAAAGTTGGTGGGACGAGGGGTGCATTCGAGGTGGCATCAAAACCCTCTAATCTCAATTAGGTGCATGGATGGAACACCTCTAATCAGCGAACGAAACAAGACTGGTGGTGCACCTTGTGTCGTTATAATCTCGTGGGGATAATGCAAACGGCATAATTTTTTTGTTGTCATTTTCCAGGAGACCTGCATGATGAAATTTCATCATAGTCTGATTACTTTTTAATGTCCAATGGCCAGTCCATGATGGGGGAAACGAACTGTGATTCCAACGGATCATCTGGGTTAAACTAACAGAAGCGGGTGGTTCTTTGTGTCAACAAACACTGGAACAAAACCGCAGGGCTGTCAACTGCAAAGGCAATTCCCAGGATCAGGTTGGACTTTAAGTTTGCTGTACTTATAGTTTCAAATAATTCTGTCAAACTCCACCGGCTGCACTTTACCAACAATACACCATATTTTTTAATTTCAGAGGGGAACAGAGTCCAGAAACTTTCTCAGACGCGGTTGCCAGGGTGCCCAAGTTCACTGTTTAGATCTGTTTTGATTTGGATGACTACACCAGTACAGTAAACGAGAACCTCTGAGTCGCGGCCTTGGCCTTGCTGTGCCAGCTGAATAGGCCTTGACGTCACACAAGCCTCAAGGCATGCGTGACATACTTTCCACGGGTCCGACCGGTAGTCGTGACGTCATAGAATTCGTCGCTGTGGCAACCCACTGCTGTTTGGCCCAAACTTTCCGGCGGGGCTAGGCTGGCTCGTTACAATTACAATGCGCGCTGGTATAACGCCGGTGGTGGCACAGACCCGCGGGAAACAGCGTGTGAAAAAAAAATGCACATGTACATGTACATCTATATTTCAAAAAAAGTTGTGGTTCGGATGATCATGTTTCGCGACAGTCTGCTTCCGAGACCCAGTTTGACGTCACCCTTAGTCACAGGACAAATCGCTCACACAGGGATAGCCCGCAACCAGAGCAAGTGAAAGTCATGAGCAACGCCGTGGAAGGACCGGAACCGCCCCGCTGAACAATTAGGGTAATCCCTGGCCGGCCTTGACTGCCGAGTCTGGAAATGATTGTTCGCGGATAATGCGATTAGGCCACTGATATAATACAACGTGGTTACTGAACGAATTTACAAAGCATACTGGAAAAATCTTAAATCCTTTCTGTATTCTTCCGTTCGCTCTATTTGCCTTCGTTCCAGCCAAATAACTCTGTTTGAAAAAAAGGCAGACCCTTCACAGATAGAGACGACATTCATACGGGTGTTGAAAGTACAACCAGTGGCGTCAATCTATCTGAATGGGGGAGGGGGAGAGAATGGGGGATGAACGGGGAGGGTTGGAGGAGGCTGGAAACCAGCTGACATTGTCATGAGCGTCCCTCAGACACCTCCCAACAAATGGAGTTTCTTGAGATCTGATGCTACATTCCGATGCTACACAATTCACGGATATCATAATAAACTTAAAGGTAGAGAAATGGAGGATATCCTCTGGCCTATCCCCCCCCCCAAAAAAAACTGTTAGGGGATACCAAATTCACCCCCTTCCCCTCGGGATTCACGTCCATGAGTGCACAGCCCCTCGTGAAAATTATGCGGCCACGTGGTAGTCAGTAATATACAGACTCTGCAATTTGACGGTTTCCCGACTGCGCGTGATGTATCAAGGTTCTCTGTACACAGCGTTCAATGAACAGGGGATTTCCGGGGGGAGAGGTTGGGGTCGGGATCACGGACAACAGGTCTGTCTCCTCACTGTGCACAATGTGCCTAGTTTCCAAAGGGTTCCCTCACCGGAAAAGTATAATGTCCTGTGGAAACACAAATCGACAAAAAAATATGTTCACGTTTTACTTCACCGGCCTCGGGTACTGGGAAGTTGTAAGGAAAACGATTTCTGTTATGGTTTGCTTAGTAAATGGGTTTAGAAATTTGGTGCGCTCAAATTCACCAAGGGAAAATTCAACAAGGCTTGTAAAACAAAAACCGGCAATGCCATTGATTTAGCACCAATCTCCATGTATGTCTTGTGCTGTTTGATATATGAGTCAAATAATACAAAATTTTCATTAATCCACCCCTGGGTATATGTAAAATCATATTGAAGTTGGAGGACTAAGGACTCTTAGGGCTAACGGAGGACTCTGCAGGTCTATCAGGCGCCCTCATGTGACACCAAGAATGTTCTCCTCTCACTAAAGGAATTTCCCGAGTTATTTCGCGTCGTCGTCATCAAATTATATGAAAATTTATGTGTTTCTTGTGTTTTATCGGACATTTGCCCTTAAAATAAATCTTCTTAAACTATTTCAGACACTGGTAATTTTTGTTCTCTTTGGTGTCAGGCTTGGTTTGGCTGTATGTTTTCGATTCGTCATTTAAAAAAGTTATTTAAAAATGTAGTTTACGTCATCATTTCAAAGCAAGTAGATCTGGATCTTGCCTTTGCGGTTGTAAAATGTTCTTTTGTGATTTGGATATTAATTTTCGTCTTTCAACATTGTATTTGCTCTCTCCATCTGTGAATATAAGAAGCAGTACATAGTTTATGCGCGACCAACGCTGAAAAGTTCTCGATTCTGTCGATTCTTAGGAGTCTTTGGTGGAACGCTGCACGAAAGTCATGAATTCAGCGTAACCCGTTCATGCTTTTCGCCAAGATGGCCTGGGTCGATGAGCTGCCAATTTCCACGTGTACATGTACAGCACTTCAGGACATCGAGTTGAGAGATACAGGCGCGGCAGTCCGCGGTCGAACAGCACGGGGAACGCGTAGCCTTCTCCTCAGTCCACGCCCAGCCCCCTTTTGTTGCTTCACAGGTGTATTTCCGTAGACTTAGGGCGACGCAATACTATGCTCCTGTTGAGAAAATTGCGTGGGTTGCAGTGGGTCAAAAATCCCCCTTTAAAAAGTCATAATGTGAACTGAACTGAACGACTATATGATTGAACTTACGTATTAGCGAGGCAACCTCCACAGCCCTAGACCGCACAAGAACAGCATAACATTGGGCAAATTTGTTTCGCGTGGATCGGGATCGAGATCATGTGCTCTGTCGCTGGTTTACTGACACCAAAACCCGCCTGGTGGATCGAGCGAACCAGCAATAGGATCACTGATCGAGATACAGGCCGTGTCCGAAACGGGCTTCCAGAGCTACGACTAGGTCTATTGTCAACGCGTCTCCACGCATTTCCAATGGAGTGAAAACCTAGACCTAGCTCTAAACAAGAGATTCGGATGCAGCCACAGATCCACGTGAAATAAACTGGCCCCTATACCACAAGCCTATACCCAGCAAGAAATGAGACCGAGGGGTACCCCCCCAACATGTCCAATCCCTATACACATTCCAGACTATTGTTACTTAACACATCCCCCAAAGATGTCTGAAAGGAATTCCCCAGATTCCTGCGAGACAATGACCAACACAAAGCGGGGGGGGGGGTTCTTTCCGTCTCATACCTTGCTGCATATGTACAAGCCCCTTGGACACCAAATGGCATCGGATACAGTATGACACCCATCCATAGCATTCATTTGGTCTCCACTTTTGGCGAAAAATCACATTTCTGTAGAGTTATATTGAGACGATGATCGTCGCGCAAGTAAAAAAAGATATTAAATATGGCATACGATACCGGTTATTTGTTGAATTAAGATATAATTTGGACAATTTAAAAACAATTTTGAACATGTAACCATGGCTATATAGTTGCATGCCGGTACTAAGCGCATGTTTTATATGTGCACTTGATTTATTGGCGCAGAGTACAATACAGACTGATTATGAATATTCATAAGCCACTGACTATCAGGGGTTACATGCAGGTCGAGCAGCAGCAATCACAAGGCAGCACTGTCGTCACTTCATTGACCGTAGACAAGCACGACGTCAATATTACGAGCAAATTGCGTCTTAAAATGAAGCTGCGGCACAGGCATGGCGTTGCGTTTGACGTAATGACACGACAGCAACCCCCCCCATAACTGCCACATCGCTGCTCAGGGCTCATCGCCGCGGCGTACAGTACCAAGTTTTTCCTCCCTCTTTATATCATCAATTACGATCAACTATGCGCGAGTACTTGGATTCAGCCAGCATTATTTTCACGGACTAGGGGATTGACTAGTCAATGGCAAGCATATGCTCCAGCCGACTTACTTCTCCGCGTATCTCTAGAGTGTCAAGTACATCTCTGTATCTCTCCGTAAGCCCCCTCGGGCCACGCACATTGGGGACGAGGAACACGATTCACGTATTTTATCACACTGATGACTTCAATTGCGCAAATACCGGGTTGGGATTTCGTAATTGGCCATTGCTTCAGGTTTCCTTCTCCGGCTAATTTGCAGATTTTTATGATGGCTTGTTAATTTCTTTTTTTTTCAATTTGCACAAAAAGCAGAGGATATAATTATCGTGTGCGTCCGAGAGATTCCAGCAAGGCTAAGACGTGTTTATCGCCTCCGTAACCATGGTTACCCGATGACAACTAATGGAACCGCTGCAACCTTGGGGAGCAGCTGGTTTACGGGAACTCGTGTATATCAAAATATGGTTTTGACGTCATCAGTGACGAAGTACCCTATTTGACAAACTTCGTTTCTTCAGCCCCAAAACAGGAAACGACTGGACAATACAAAATAGAGACGGCCTGAAAGGCGTCGAAAACAAGAAAAACGGGATATTTTGTTGTATTTTAGCCCTCCGGACTTGAGATTTTCGTCACTGCTTTTTTTTGTCCAAATAGCTTGATATGTTTGTCTGACGTTGTATGCATTTCAGAGCGGAACAGGACACGAGGAATCACTGGCTGTGAGGGTTGTGGCACGTGCGCTCGGGTGAGTTTGGGGAGCATAAGGGGAATACAGCGTACAGATATCGTTTACATACCTCAAGCAAACCATGATCAAACACAAGTGGGGCAACCAGATTCACGTCAAGACAATCTCCCAGTGGACAAAAGATGCAGTGAATGAAGACGGATATGAACCTGAGACAGGTGGAACGCTGATGTTCTTTGTTCTGAGTAATAACTGCGTACCATACAGTTGCGAGCCGGACCTGCTCGATAGAAATACACGTAATTAGTTATGGATATCGTCAAGAGATGACTATCACTACACCAGATCACAGCAATGTTTACGGTTATTATTTGCTCTTTGTATGACCCATGCGGCGACCGACTTACGGGGCTGAGAAGAGTCACGACGAGGCAATTTGGATTTTCATTAGTTCACAACGGTCATTCACATGACAACTGGTTACCGGGTATGCAATGTTTCTATGAAAAAATGAATAAATAAATAGGGAAAACATGCTGGTATATCCTAACTCCAGGATTTCTTTCATCAGAATCCATCTGGATCGACCTCTGATATGACGAGGGGAATGTCTGACTGCGTGTCGCAAACAGCTCGCGTCTGCCTTAATAATATAACTTGATGTCTCCTCCAGGAGATCATTATTGCGAATGTTCACGAATCGACGACGTCATCCTATGCCACGGCGAGGCATGTTTCGAGCGTTTAGGGAGACGACGACGTAATCATAGCGTCATTTGGACACGCCCTTCCACACATCCACAGCCACCTCCGCCTGTACTGTAAGCATAAAAGGCCGTGTTCCTTCGCGAAAACGGCACAGGGGTAAAAACAAAACCATCTGCGGGATGTAGGGGCAGTCTATGGGTACTGTCAAGACAGAGTACTCTGGTGAGGAAAAAAAGAGGGAAACAAGGCATGTTGCTGTTTGTGTCTGTTTACTTTGCTTTAACATTATTCAGAAGTTCCAAAATCCCCAAGTTTTTAAAAAAGTGCATCTACAACATTCCAGCGGTGCGAGTTCTCTTAGCATGCCAGGCAAGCGCGGCCCATTTTACTAATCTGCAATATCCCCCAAACTAACTGACATTTGTGAAAATTGCAGCCCGGATGAATTTTTTTAATCCGGAGGATCACCACTGCGACGGAATGCCCTTTTCAATGCAGTATATAACCATCTCCTTCGCGTTAAAGCCTGACCCCAAACCCTTTTGAAACAATTCTCAGGGGCACTACTTACTAAGGAAATGAAAGACGCTGAAAAAAAATCTGCGTTTTGCTGGATTTACTTAGTTTGGTCGCCTCCACTACACTGTCGGGCCTATCGAGGAAAAGGTAAGAAGTGACAACCCCTTTGTTTGCGCAGACCAGCCAAAAAAAATCAGATTTTCAACACTCGCATCCTTGCTCTGAGATGCCAAGATAAAGGATGCAAGAGAAAAAGACGATTTCTCCCGCATCCCACGCCCTGTCCACAAAGGCAGTGTTTTCATAAACTCCATCTGCACGGCCGGGCTGGCCCCGTTCACAAAGAGCGACTCGGTGTGACTCTACGCAAGCTGGCAAAACACCTGTCGACCTGAATAATTGTTTTCGTTCGAATATCTCTGTGTTCTGAATGTGTTTTGTCCTCTTTACAGTCTCCTTCTGATTTCCGCCATCGCTCACAGTTTCAAGTGAATCCCCCCCCCCATTTCGTTTGCACGCGCGTTTGTTTCTCAAGGATGGGATGAGGGAAACACAATGGACCAGAAACAACGCCTTCACACCTCAGTATTTAATGTTTTATACCCAGCAAGAAATGAGACCGAGGGGTACCCCCCCAACATGTCCAATCCCTATACATATTCCAGACTATTGTTACTTAACACATCCCCCAAGATGTCTGAAAGGAATTCCCCAGATTCCTGCGAGACAATGACCAACACAAAGCATGGGGGGGTTCTCTCCGTCTCATACCTTGCTGCATATGGCATGTTTATTTCGAATCTTGCACCCTTGCACCGGCCGCTTGTACTTGTACTTGCACCTATACTCCGTGGAAGTCGATTACTCACGGTAGCAACACTCCATAAGAGCAAGTAACATCCAAAGTTGCTCTACATTCTTAGCTGCTGAGGAAAAAATAAAATGGGATCTTTTACTGGTAAAGACAAACAAATGAAAGACGTGGCCAATGCGCTGAAAAAAGCATGACGGTGGGATTAAAGCAAAACAAAAGAGAACGCATGTTTTCCGATCAACACGACGGACACCAGAGTGTACCTATTAGGCGTGTTAAGGACACAATTCAATCCTTTAAATTATTCAGGGTATATTCCTAATGAAGTGCTGGGCACGGAAGAGAGAAGTATACGTGCCTCATAATAAACGGAAGCAAACTGGGGTGGATAAAAGATGTGTGATGGGGGGGGGCTGCGCAATATTCATTTGGACCGGCCTGTGCCCACATTTTCTGAGAAATATCCTCTTTGGACGATTAAGAGCCCATCGCCCAAGCCTTACATCCTATCCGTCTTAATACTGGGCCCACTTCCACTGGCGTAAACCTTTCCGGAGAACTCTTCGGGTATCCATCCAGCGACGTTTCCCCTCTCAGATAACATCCTATACCCCTTCCGAAAACAGCCTCATGTAAAAAAAAAAGTCTAAATGACACTTTCTTTATCGGTTGAATAGCTTTCTTTATTTTTCCCCCTTTCATTTTTTTTGCAGAGATCTCGAGTGTGACCGACAAGAAAAACCAAAGGGAGGGGAAAAAATGTCAATTAAACTGGACAAATTTAGAGCGCTGCGTCAGGACGGCTAAAGGGATCGGTGATAATTCGTGGTGCTGACGTGCGGTTGACGTCCTCGACTCGCCGGTGCTGGAGTGTGTTTACCGTTCGCTGGTGATTAGGGCCGCCTTGTCTAACGTCACCACATGGAAAGAACGGATCGCATGAAACGATTTCTACGGAAAGATTTCCCGAAATAGAGGAAACGGGTAGAAAAAAAGGGGGGCCGGGGGGAACAGGCGTCCAAGTCGGAAGTTTTGTCCATTTGCAATGGCATAATCGGTGAAGTGGGAAGGGTAATATTGGTCCCGTATTCATTAGTATATAAAAAGAGTTGGCAGATTTCAAGCTCGTCGTTTTTCCCACGATCACTGAGCGAGTCTTAAAAAGTTGAAGTCAATGCTCAATACTGGATGGAAACTCTTAGTTGTTGGGAGGGAGATTTAGGAATATCACGTCTTACTTCCGTATCCTTGAACTATTTAAAATTTATCATCAATATCTTCCGTTTTTCCAGTTACGGAAGTGTTATTTAAGGAAGTTTATTTTAGTGAGAACCTAATTTGGAAAGAAAGTTGCATCGCTGAACAATGCAGCGTTCGTTAAATCTGGCCTTTTTAACTCGCTGTGTCAGGCAGGCCTGGTGCTGTACTCGTCATACTCGGCTTTTATGACGCAATGAAACCCGCCACGCGCGTCGAACCGGCCACCGGGCCGGGAAACTCCCAGGCCAGCGACAAGTTGGCACGGGGCGCCACACAATGGAAGTTGTGAGCGGGAGCGGATTCGGTTTCACTCGGCGGAGTGCAGCTGACGGGCGCCGGACAATGGGCAGGGGTCCTCCACAATAAGTTGGGTGTCAATAGCTGGATGTTTCGCTTAGGCGTCTGTTCGGGCGGGGGGGACATCGATATAGGGCTGCACTGGGGAAGTTCGTATTACGTCGGCAGAGGCCATACACATAAGCACTCGTTACATCATTCCCCGCTTAAAATACGCATTTTGTCGACTGTTTTGGCCACAGTGTACGCGAGGTCCTGGACAATTCCGCAGATCATCACCACCCCCTTTTTCTGGAGTCTCCTATCCAAATTTGGCCGGCCGCCTAAATTTAAACTTTGCACCGTCAAACACAATTGGAGTTTTTCTCGCTCGCCCCCCACTATTTTTAAACTCGGAAGGAAGGCGGGAAAAGGAAATTTCTGTCAAAACAGTGATTGTTTTCGGGATGTGATGCAATAACTGTCTAGGCCTAAATGCCAGGCGATGGTGTTTACCAGCGTCCGCAGCCGTGGCGATATCGCTGCATCCGAAATAACAGAGCATTCAAAACGAATTTCCCCGAAGCTAGTAAACACGGTGCGGTCGTCAAGCAGAGCAGATCCGCTAACCTTTCCCCAAATATCAGGCACCATTGTCTTTGGATGAACGAAAGTCTCCATAAAACATAACTCGAAGTCTTGGAAAAAAAGGTGAATCGGTTGAGGGAACAGTTCTACTAAAACATGATACCTCCGGTCGGTACGGTACCTTGAGTGCACTCGCTATATAATGTTCCCCACACGGGATATAAGTTGAGGGCAGGACCGTCAGTTTCAAGCGCGGAAGTTCTTCCGAGAACTCACCGCGAGTTCATGTAGAAACAAAGACTCTACAAAGTATCTTGCAGAACTCCTGATCATGACATTTGGACATTTGTACAATTTATTTAGAAGAAACCAATGCAGACATCCCGTAAATCACAGAGTAAAAGGGCCAATTTGAAAATGTCGCCAGATTGCAAAATCGAGTATACCGGAATTTGTAACCAACCTTAAAGAAGGTTTTGCCCAAGAGTTTATTCAGTTAATTTGTCTTTACGGACGTCAGGAGGAATTTGAGGTGCAGGTTTTCCACTTCTTTTTTAAATCAGCAATGGATTCCCCCCTCCCTTCATTTTGATGTACAAAATGCACTTCTGTTTTTCAAAATTTTCTTCCTTGGATGATCAAACAAAGGGTAATTTCAAGCAGTAAATTGGATGTTATGTTCTCAGATGAGATAAGCGGGTTTTACCACCAAAATAATTACAAGTGTAGAAAATGATACGGGGGTCTAAACCCAAGAAAATATCAACAAAAGTAAATATCATTGAATCACAAATGACATTTCTTTCTCTTTTTTGACGTCTACTTTTCAAACTCCCCAGAATTTGCAAATATCAACCCACTCTTTTGCTTTTTGTTAGAGTATTAACCACTTCACAAATCTGACATCTGACGTTACCAAAGAGATAATCGACGCTTAATTAAGTTTGGCTTCGATGTGGTTGGAAATAAAGAATTATTTTAAAAAGGCGTGCGGTTACTGATCACACAGGATTCCGGATTAAAAACAAGAATCGATCCGGATTCAGCGCTTTCGCGTAAAATGGACAGGGAGTAACGCAGTGAACAGGACATGCTCAAAGTCCCGACATCTCCCCCATGCATGCACAAACGCCTCGTGCGTTTGATCACACCCTGGCTGTTGTAACACGCACAAATCACAAAAAAACAAGAGCATGAGCTAGACATCCCGGACGAATATGTAACGATGTGGGGGGCTTCTACGAATTCAATTATCTCTTTCAGCAAATAAAAATCAAAACCAATCAAACTAAAGCAGTGCTTCTACTACATTGTTGTTTATACAAAGTGTATGCACGGGGAACTGTCAATCATTATTGAGACCACGTCGAGTCGAATAGGAGAATTAATAATAAAACTTAATCAGACTACTTCATTCAGTTTGGCTCAAAAAATTAATTATTACAAAAACAGTCAGGGGTCTGGTTTCATTTCAATTTAACAATGACACTCTCACCATAGAACAGTATGACTGGCACAGCCCTTTTTCATGGGTGGTAAATTTGTCGCACCCACCGGACATGTTCCCTTGTCGAACGCAAGCCGTTATGACTGATTTAAAAAAAAAAATAATTTGAAAGAGGCTCAGACCAGACTTGATGGACACCCCATAAGGGGGAGGGCTGCTGACAAGTGGGCGGCTAGTTTACCAAGAATATGAGCTGCACAGTGTGACCGGCGAAATACCATCGCATCGGTGAGACGATCACGCGTTCATCACGCCAACCAAACCCATAAGAAGCCGGTTCGCGGAAAACCCATGCCGACTGGTGGTTTCTGCACTCGGCCGAATCAGCCCTACGCCCTACACAGCGCCACAGAAATCTGCAGTAGCCCTTCTGACTGGGAAATTGGAGTAATACTACCCGTTGAAACCGTCGTATTTTTCGGCATGAAGCGATCTATTCAATTCCGAAAATGACCAATTTGTCCGGCAAGAAAGCTAATTGTGGGCGTTTCAATCTCTTCATATATCTAAGAGTGACAAACGAGCACCGGGATTCTGCATCACTCCATCGAGGCATGATAGAAAGGCATCGCATCCCATCCGGTGGGATAACAATATTCTTGTTTGCTGCCAGCTTCTGCGACCGAAGATAAACGCCAACCGGACAGGCCACATTGACTCGTGGGAGACTCGCTCATTTGAGAGCCAAAGACACCAAACGAGTTTCTCTCTTTAAATACAATGAAGTTGCAACTAAGCGAATAGGTACTAGAACTGTGTGCTCAGTGGTTCCCCCCGAAAGCTTGTGGAAATAATGCCACAAGCGTAATCAAGTGGGACTCGAACCCACGATTTCCTGCTGAATGGTGCAGACGTCTTAACCACTCGACCACCAAGCTTGCCGGTGTCGGCTGGCTGGTTCGAGTCAGACGTAGCAGCAGGTGCGGCGAACAGCTATTTTTAAGGATGGATTTGCGTCAGGGAAATGTTAATTTAACTTCGGATTTTTTCCCCTGCCCGACGTGTACTGTAACACGAATATGAGAAGCACAAACTCAGATCAGAATACCAGATGGGGCAAACGGTTGGCTACCGGTGCCTCAGTGGTGTTTTCAGTCAACAAAATAAAGCACTGTTTATACTTGCGCACATCTATTCAAATACAGCCGTGGTGACTTCTGCTGTCGACCCAGCTGGTACCCTGAGAAAGAAACGCAGAACGAAAGTTCATCTTTCAAACATTAACCCGTTTGGGAAAATGTTGAATGCTGGCCTATTTTAGTCCCTTTCCTTCGAGCAGCTCTCAGATAGGTGAAGACGTCTGGGAGCACTGCCTGGGCCTTCACAAAAGAGCACATCACCACGCAAAAAAAAAGACTTGTTGGCGTTGGGTAAAAGGTGTCTTTTTCTTTCTTGTTTGGAGGTTACCAAACTTTTAGCGTGGTGGGCGTGGTGGTTGTATAGTAACTGCCCCGGTGACCTTATTTGTTCAGATGTCATTACTCCCATGTTAATCACGCAGGATGGACTCTTGCGCTGTTTCTCTCCCACTCTCCTTGTGTTTTCTTTTAATCAACGAAAGCCCATGAGATACTCAACGATGTACACAGAGGATGAATGGCTGTAAGTTTTAAGCGCACGTGGACGTGAAAGATTGTATGGGGCTTTCTCCTGCTACACCTCAGCCACGGTGACAACAAGAGGTTGCCCCTGGTATCTAAAGCGGGCTCTTCAAAATTGTGCCGGTGGCAGATTCAGATTCAAGAAAATAGTCCTCACATGTCACTTCTGTGTTTGTCTGGAGACAGGAAAAAAAATGCCTTGACGAAGTTCGACTCTATACTCGAAAGCAGTGGGGGCGCTGCTAATTTGGCCCACAACGCGCAACAAGCGCCGAGTCATTAACGCCTCCGCAAGAAGCAACGCCCACGTCGAATCACTATCACGATGAATCCACGGCCCAAGGAACAGCAGTGTCGTGATACGGGGAGGTGTACTCCTAGGGCAGAAAGAGTATAACAGCCACAGTGCACTCACGCGACATTTTGGGCGGGGCCATCCCGCTATTATCGGTGCACCTCTTCGGTACCGCGGGAGACGACATCATTATTCTGTACTATATAATACTGCAACCTTACACGATGTGCACAGCACTTTGCAATAAGGCAGGAATTTTTTCATTCAGTTAAGGGGGTATAGCATACTGACCACCGCTCACGCTATTCTTCAAACGGACAAAGACGTTCTTTTCCAGAAACAGAGCATCATAAAATATAGTTTGTTTGCTCAAGATTGCTCTTCTTTTCCGGAGGAGTGGAGGGTTGAAAGAACACCCGGCTTGTGCACTGTTTCACCCTGTGTCAAAAACTACATGCAGGTATGCATACCCGTGGTTTCCCGCCAATATACCATTACTGAGCCAAATCAACCACGTGCCACGTGTGACGACACCATCGGTGATGTTCTGTTTCTACACAGCCAAAAGGAAACAGACATTACCAGATACCATGGAGTATCCTTGTTGAGGGTACCCCCACTCTTATTACAGAGCAAAATTGATCACGTCACTGTTACACACACTTTCATCATGACAATTTGCTGCAATGGCAATCTGAGAGTTTTCGATTTTAGCTGTGCAAACGATGCAATCGTGTCAATTAACTTGTACGGCTGAAATGGCGACCAAAGCTTGCTGCATGCTTCAGCGAATTGGTATAACACGATTCTTTTGACTAAACACGGTATGTGGTCGAAACGTGGGGTTATACAATTTGATTATGTATATTGTTGGTAACCGGTAACGTTGGTAACATTGCCGAACAATGTGACCCAACACTGGACCAAAACATTTCTTTATTGAAACCACATGTTCAATACCGGAGTATTCTTGTGCAACATAAACGCTCGTCTCGCCTACAGGAACCAGTTTCGGGGCTCTGATGCGTGCACCCGCATTCTGACGAATCGATAACAGGCCTAACTAAATCCTGAGAAAAAAATTCTACCATTTCAGTTGGGAGGATGTTTATCGCTGCCAAGAATGTTAACGGGTTGACTTAAGACAGCAACAAGGGTATACGGCACAAAAGGATGTGGGAATCTCTCAGGGAAACGGCCTTGCTGGGCGCGCCAAGTTTTAAAAATCCCACCTCGCCATGCGCTGCTCAGACACGCTTCCGGCAACAGTTGCCTGGTTTCGCGGGCCTCATATTTCGTCCATAAAGGCTTAAGAGAGAAATGGCGTCATTGGATGAAGCCAGGCTATACAATAGGGCTTTATAGGCAACAGACAAGCTCATCCCGCTCTGTGACTTATTGTGTGAGGCACCACACATTCCCAATTATAACCCGTTCGGTTTGTATTTGTTTTATTTCATTAAAATAATTTTTGGAAGCGGGCACATTATGCGTGTGTGTGTGTGTGTGAGTGCGTGGGAAAAGGGTTTAGGGGAAAGGTACACATACTTGTGGCTACCCTGGGAAGCGCGGCCAGGGTAGCGGTGAAGGAAAGGTGCGTAGGACGGCCGATCGACGGGGGCGCGTCGAGAGATGGGTCATTGCGTGATGAAAACACCATTAAGACCTTCAAACAATCTGCCAAGGCATCACCTACTCTGACCAGTTGTTTTTTTTCTTTACTGTAAATCTTGCCCTTTTGTTTCGCATTACAATGATACCAATGAACTCGGCGACAGGTTCGAGCAAACACCTCTCCAGCCTAAATATTCAAGACCCCTCTCATTCTGCACACAAGACAACAATTACACCGCCTCCAAGAACGATTTAGTGCTCGTTATTTTTTGAGGATCGTAATCTCGGGATGATTCGGCTATCAAACTGTCCAGAAAGCTCCGGTGGGGCTTCGACGCATTTTGCTGGGAGCATATCACCGAACACCGAGGACTGACCGCCAGAGTGAAGACACCGCGTGGGTTTATCGCCCCGCGGGCACCCTCTAATTCTTGTTTTTGGATCGTACTTCATACACCACTGAACTATCTGAAGCGAAATTAGTTGATGATATGTCGTAGTTACGAAGGCTAGGGGACCCTTGCGAGGTTTAGTTTCAAAGGATTAATATTTCTCTAAAAAGAAAAACTGTACGTGTCTCGGATTGATACGATTATTGGCACTGACGTAAAAGCCTAAATTAAGGCAAGGAGATGTCATATTTCAAAAAAGCCTTAAATTTATGGACACCCCCCCGACAAAAATCTTGCCTTTCTGCACGTTTTTTGATCTTTCATTAAGAAATCCCGTAACGACAAGACAGAAAACAGCTCCTGAAAACTCTGACTGAAAATTACATGTAACTATAATATTTAGCCTCGAGAAAAATCTGCTTGAGAGGCAGAGGTCTCGTGACTGGAATTCAGTGACAATGTCAAAGGGCACCCATGAGATTCTTTCCTTTTATCAAATCTTCCATTTACCATAATAGTAAGACAGAAAAGTAGCTAAGCCCACTGAAAATTCTGCTGAAAGTGAACTGTACGGTTTTGTCAAGAAGAAAATGTTGTTGAGGTGCAGGGGTCTTGTAACTGCTGTTCAGTGACAATGTCAAAAAGAATCAAACCTATAAGTTTGCAGGCAAAATTTCAGAGAACTCCGGTGAATTACTGAGGGTGTACATAATTTGAAGCAGGACTGTCCACACTCAACGCGAACTGTAAATCTCTCTCTGCCTTAAACATATAGTTATATTATGGCATGAAAGACCAGTCAACACAAAGCGAATTTAATGCTTCTAACTTCTTTAATCTTATCTATCTTCTCAACATAACCAGGGAACACTCCTTTTACAAAAAAAATCCCCAAATGTCTCAGGCGCAGGCCTGCGGGGATGCAGTTGTCTGGCGCACCGAATCGCAAAGCGTACAATGCATATACGCGGGTTGGCTTCTCAAGTGCAGTTGAGAATCGATGGGGCTGAGGGACAGGAATGCGCTGCCAGCTCTTACCCCTTATTGTCGTCTCCGTACATTATGATGATTTATGCAAGCCGACTTCCCTGGGTGCCATCCAGGGAAGTTGTTGACCGACCCCCGTTTTCTAGCCATGTACAAAAAACCATAGTGAGTCAAGATGCAAGCGCAACACTTCGGCCTTCATACGCGTATTACGTGAAGCCGAACAACATCCAAATCCGCCATCTTGAACTTGTTTTAACACTAATTCCCTTGTCAATCATAACTTAGTATAGATCGCAGTTGAAGGTAGGTCCAAAAATTTAAAGGAACAATGCACTGCGCACTGTTTAAAAAAAGACCCCCCTAATGAAAAGGGCATTCATAATTTATGTTACGCCGTCAATGGCAACTGTAACATAACATGCCTCCTTTAATGTTCAAGAACCCTATACCCCCCATCAAATATCATTGAGTACATACGAAGTCTTACTACTAAGTATCTATTTATTTATGATTATTTAAATCTTCAAAAGACATGACTGATATGATGAGCTGGGTATAGACAAAATTAAAACAAAAACTGTCATCAAAAACACCGACTGCATTTTAAGTTATCAGTGATGTCGAATGGTTGTCTGAACTGCGGGACTTCACCCATTAAGCAGAATTTCCCTTTCCACGCAGGAAGCGGATTCGCATCATTATTTCGGCGCCTTCTGTGTACAGCTACAGCGACTAGCTACACGAGCGTTGGCGACTGTAGCAATGGTGTTCTGAGTCGTAAACCTTTATTGGTCTGTCATGTTAAAATCGTTTTGGGAGGTGCAACGTTTGGAATTTACCCCAATATTTGCTTTCTGATTGCCATATCAGAACTATAGAAGAATCAGTTATTCGCTGTCATCATTGTATCTATGCCTTCCGCCAGAAGCAGGGATTACAATTGATTTTGTGTACTTGACAGTCACACTGACAAAAAAGATATTCTGGTCAACGTTTTTACAGTTCCATTTCAATACAATAATGGCTGCAGTGACTCATCAAAGTGTACATTATTTTGGCGACACTATGGCGAATCAATTTGTACATACAATTTAAAACTGATCACTTCAAGTATAATTATGTAAGCCCACCAGCCGTTTTTACCAGCCCTTTTTACTATAAAAAGAAATAATTATAGTCATACATGTGCCATTAGTAATTCCGCATTATGCATCACCATGAAGCAGTGGATACAGCACAACAATACTACACTCCTTTTTGTTTAATTTTGGTTAACACCGGAAAACCGAAACAAAGTTTTCTACAAACGATCCTGCCTTTCTTTGTACACTTGAATCCATAGGTTTACACCTTGTCCTCCACAGTCGCAACAAACTGCGTTCATTTTGTTGATGTACATTCAAAGTCACCTGCACAATGTCGGGCTGTTTTTTGTTACACGCCTAATTGTCTTTCGGTGTACTTGAACAAAAACCAAACGAAACAAACGAAACAAAAGTAGTCATTCTTCAATTATATAATTAGTAATTACCCATAATAAAGACAGTGAAGACTACAGCTTTAAGACCGTCTAAGTGTTTAGCTAAATCGATTGAAGGATACTTCTGTTGCTTACATTATACACAATACAATTTTTAAAGCTACAAGTTGGGCCGATATTAAGACTTCAGTAGAAGCAAATGGTCTTAGGCCGAAAACACTTATCCTCTTCAGATATTAAAACCGTGACAGTTTGAAATCAGGACAATGATGTATGAACACACAGGCTGGTTTCATTTATTTCATTTAACATTATATTATTAGCTCTTTTAAAACACTCTCACCGAAAATATTAATTAATGACGTGTGTTCTTGTTTTCTTGTAAAATGTTTGGGTTCAACTTTAGGTCTGGACGTGGCAACAACATTTTAGTATACAGCACGGAAATAATCCACGATATCCTGTTTTCGTTAGCATCAGAAGATTATTTAAAATCTTCTGTATGTGATTACCAGATTTGTTTTTACATTTGAGTATTGACTTGGACTATCATCAATTCAATACACCCCCACTCCCAGCCCTTCGCATAGTCATGAAGCTGTAGTTCACCTATTGAGAAAGGAAACAGCGCACCTACGTAAACCCTAGCAGCGGCCCACCTGTTCCATCCCATGGGTACAGCTGCGCTTTAGCCCAGTGTACCCACGCGACAGGCCTGGGTTGACGGTTCGTAATGGGTGTTTTCACAGCGAAAGTTGACACTGGGGTTCCCCTCCCACGCGCAGTGGGGCCCGCGATGTCAGTGCAACAGGCCGCGGCCAGCCGCTGTACTTACTTACGCATCGAGTACAGCTCTGCCGCGAGACAGGTATGCATCAAAATGAGCGGCGTCTTTCCTATTCGTGTGACCGCATGTGAACCCATCTCAGACTGATTAAGGCAAGAAGAAGAGAAGAGGGCTTTATCTGATGGAAAACCACGAAGGATCTTAACTGGGAGGCCCAGTAGACTGGGATTTGCATAGCAAACAAACGACCGAACGCTAAACGAAATGTCAATGATGTCACAACTTTCCAAAACTTCTCCCAGGTTGAATCCAGCTCAAAGTCTTTCGGTCTTCAACAAACAATATCCAAAGAATAATTATTCTGTACAAGAACATGGCAAAAAATGTGAATTTTTTTTAAGCAGGCACACGTATAAAACGAGGTACACGTCAATGTACGACTGTTCAAACAGAATTCTGGAGTTATGGAAATAGTTATTATTCATTATCCTACAGGGAAATCATTGTAAAAACAAGAGGAAAACGTAGAGCCGGTTGGTATACACACAGTTTTGAACAAAGTTTTAACTTGAAAATCAGAAAACACAGTTCATCACGCCTTAGCTCTTTACATCGCGAATCCACGTTCTGCAGAAAAAAATTCAAAGTAAAAAGGAGAACACTGCCTGCTGCACTGCAGCACCTTTTCACTTACCACAGAAAATTATCATTTCTCAAAATAATTGTGTACAGGAAATAACGAGAACCTAAAAGTCACAGGGGTAAAATTACTTTTAACGCGCGATAAATCTAGATCTTCAAAAGAGACAGTGTCACAGACGGGTCAAAGTAGGACGAAATGATGGAAATTTTTTTTCTTTGCAAAAACTAACAAAAAAAATCACCTTCCACCCTCCACAGCATTTAATAACACTTCTGGAGGGTATGGAACCTTTATAAACGATGTCGTAGTCTAAATTGTGTAACGTCGACATTAAGATAATAATGCTCTTTTTATAGGTAACGTGTTCGGCAACGAAAATTCTGGTTCGCGATCCGATTTCCACGAGCCATATGCCAAAAGGATGGAGGATCATCTGCTCATCATGGAGGCTTTACGCAAGTGACCACGAATAATAGCCGGATATGTGGATTATTCTGCATACACTATTACTATCAATCAAAATACTTGTCCTTATATCTAATATTTTTTCCTTTTGTTTCAGAGGCATTTGCTTCGCAAGAGAAAAGAGAAGTCAAGACAGGGCCGTTAAAAATTCAAACGGTAATTGGGCAAAATTTTCGGTCAGCTAACTATCTTTGACAGCGTCGAGTATCCTAAACAAACAACACATTGGAAAATTTCGAATTGGTCAACAACGTTTCTCAAATTGTCAACTGTTCAATATAATGATCTGGTTGATGGGAGCTGTGTCCCAGTCCGAGTGGGACAGGGTGACTAATGCATCCCTTCGCCCACCAGACTTGAGCAGACAGCCCGATTCAATTGCCTCGGCCCTCGCGCTTCCGGAGAGATCAGCAAAATTTCTGGAAGTTATTCATTTGGAACTCGGTAATCCGGTCTCAGATTATGTCGCAATATTTTGTCCCCTTTCTTCTTTAAGATCAAAGTTAAGTGCAGATTGTTTGAGACTTGGTTGGAGCTGGCACTACACGTTATCGGAAATCGAAGAAATGAAAGGTAATCAATACCGAATTTCACAACTGAGAATAGTTAGAAGTAAAGCACACTATAACTGTAACGCAGACAAAACGACCAACTTGGTTCGTGAGGTCTGTGAGATCCAGTAAAATCACACTATACTGTATAAAACGTACCAAACAAGATAGGGTCACTAAAAGATATACGTCACGGGGAGTAGCACAAAAAAGATGATAGTCCACGAGAGTACAGATTCCCTTCAATTTACACAGAGTCGTATTCTTAGCGAGTGTTGTTGATACAATAACTCACTGGCATAAATCTGTGCGACTCATCTGGTATAATAGCTAGCCTTTAATCGTGATGCCGGAAACGAGATATATCTTTCCTGCATTGGTCTTCCGCGCGTGTTGCGGTATGAAGAATTATCACAGATTATACTTATCTCTGAAATATTATTTCCGTCTGAAGCGACAGAATAAAGTACATACATGCACTGTAAAAAAAAAAAAAAAAAAAAAAAAAAGCCCTTCACTGATCTGGGCTTAATCGCATTCAGTTTCCGGTCGTGCTTTCTGGCAGCCGGGACTATCCGAGAGTCGGCGGTGGTGCTAAGCGGAACGGGCTCAGTCGACACCGGACAAGTTACCGTTCTTTATTGAAACAACGAACCACCCGGTATGATATGGACTATGAAGAGTGGACTGAGACATCGTTCACGTATACGTTCCCATAGACCCTTACAGTATTCGATATATTACATGTATCTCACAACGAACTCTTTTTTTCCCCGCGAAGACAATAAAGACAAATCCACCATGGGTTATCATCCAATCGGAATGAACCAAAACACATTTACGCACGTCTAGTTGAATGACAATTTGTAATACATGTATATATATATATATATATTCCTCACTCGTGTCAAATAGGTTTCGATGATACATTCGGGTTTCAAACATCAAAATACACTAGATTATAATAACAAATAGTTAAACGAGGAAATTCGAATGCACAATTAGTATATTATTTCATTTTGTAAATGCCCTTTTCGTTAAATGTGTTTAGCTCTTAATATGATGTTTTATGGGAAGAGTGATGCTGCGTCACATGTTCTTTCGTTGTTACATACTTTTTTAAGACGGACCAAAGGTCTGACGGAGCTGTCTGATATTTGGCAACTTATCAATGGTTGTGATTGTAACAATTTGGTAAAATCAAGGACAAATCCATATAAAATATTGATGCAAAATTATCAAAGTTGTTGTTGGACTATAGGGCTGTTCAAGGAGAGTTATAGAAGTCCGTTTTAAAATAATGAAACTAGATTACAAACAGCATACAGATACTCTAAAATGATGTCTCTGTGACGAATTCTGATTCCTTGATGAATGTCTTCGGAAAGAGGAGACAGCTTACCAAAGAAGTACGTGGGCTAGAATTTGAATTTCGTATTTCAATATATAGAATTGTAATACACGGTAATGAAGCATTTCAACGAGAGCTTACAAATGGGCGGGAGTGTATTACGTGTCGAAAAGACCCCTTACTCCACAATCCCATAGAAAGAATCCTTCCAAAAAACTGTTTGTCAGAGAGTGGCTGTGTTTTCCTTCAAGCATGCAGAGTGTTTTTGTTTGTTCGTTTTTCGTTTGATTTTTATTTTTTGTTAGGTATTAGACTCGTGCACAGCCAGTTGACAGCCTGTTTAAGTAAGACTCACAACAAAGACACGGGCGAAGAAAATTGAGGTCGGCAAAGAGAAGATCTGCAAGATTCCCAGGCTAATTTCGAAACTTCATTTGGGGGGGGGGACAGCAATGAGAATGTTTAAAAAGAGTCAATACTCACAAATGCTCTACAATCTGATCTGCTGGTGTCGGTTCTGGTGACAGCTTTTAAATTAATCACTCATTCCTTGTTCAGGACCAAAAAAGCACCTGGAATATAAAAGAAACAGGACGGAAATGAATGTAGTTACATTTCAAAGTTGACAAGTTAATAAATGAAGGGAACACATCTGTTTTCATCACAGCACAAACCTTCGACTAAAATAAGTAACGACGGCAAAGACGAACAAGCTCCAACTTGATTCATTATCCGAGAGATGTCTCCAAAGTTTCCAGCCCTTCGGCCAAACACTTACACATTAGACACCGATATCACGTGAAAATGTTGCACACCAAGATGGAGTGAGAGTGTGTTTTGAAATTAATGATTGCGACAAACTGATTGGAGATTAGTTATAGAGGCTTTCTAAAATTACGGCAAATTCAAGAACATTAGTACCGGTACTTGTACTGTAGTATGCTAAGAAGTTGAAGCAATGGAGAGGCTTAAAGCACTAGTCTGTGAGGTTCACGGCTACATGAAATCTAATAGGTTCTGAAAACGACGTACGATGTTTGACAGTTTGAATGCGATCCGACGTTGATGAAGTCATCGCATCATTTAGGAGAGCCTACCGCAGCCTGTTGACTCAATGGAACGGGCAAGGAGCCAAGAGTTGGTGGGGTAGCCGCCTAATGCGGGCCGGAGATCGGCACAAATCAAACGCATCCTCGAGCTGCGTTGAAGGTTACCGGACCAGTCTGATATGTTGCTAGTCATCGGTCAAGCAACACGCTGTTCACCGGAACGTTTATTTCTCTATTGTTCTAGAGCAAAAAGTTTCAGACAACTGCATGAAAAATGACACGTGTAAAATTTGAGCCATAAATTTGGTTTTAAGGTATAGGCCTAAACACTAGACGTGTCACAAATGGACACCCCACTTGGCTCGGGTTATCTTGGTCTAGCAGGCAGGGCCTCAAAACTACTCCACCTAAAGACGAATCCCGTTTCTCCTCTGAAAGAACCAGAAAATTTATTTGTTGTGACTTCACAATGACGTTATAAGCCTCTCCAACGCCTGAGAGTCACGTCGACCCAAAACCGAATGCACAAACATTTCCCCTTCTCCTATACTGCTCTGTTTTCATGCAAAATTCACCAATCAATAAGCATCGGTGAAGAAACAATGTCTGCAAACAGATACAAAACGGGCAAATGCAAATGGACCGTCAGACTGAGAAAGAATCACGAATAAAAGTTACTCTGCAAAGCACCATTTTAGAGTTCCATTTCTCCCAATTTCTCTCGATGACGAGTCAAGGCCGGTTCATACTTCACGCGAAAGCGAGCACGAACAAAAAATATCTGAGGGCAGATCAAAAATTCGGGCTACGATTCCGCAAAGGTTGAAGACGTTTCAACGCAGCGAACCGGCCTTCAAAGATGTTTCGGCGAACATTTTGGCGAACAGACTATTATTTTGTCTGAAAGGTCTGCGAAGTATGTCGTCTACCTTATTACCTGACAGCATTTTGTATCAAGGCGTTAATTATAAAAACGGTTTGAGCATCAAGAAAAGAGGGAAAGTATCATCGGTATATTTTCAGCGAGTGTTTTCGTGTGTAACTGTTTAGAATCATTTCAGATTTTAAACATGTCATTTAGGACGACCAACTTGGAAGGCAATATCGAATTTGCTGATTTTGAAGATGACTCGACCCATCCCTCCGATACTCCATGAAACAACCTAAAAGTGTTGTAGTTTAAGGAAGAGTCATGAGGTACCTTCGGCCAAGACGGGACACGGTCTGACAATAATATATTGCGTGTATACCAAATTTCCATCATTTTGATCTTGTCCCGCAAACGAGAGTATTGGCAGTTGTTGCTTCCAATCTATATACGCTATTTAATAAAGCATTCGTGCGGCAAATTTGTAAATATTAAATACATTTCAACTGAAGCGAATCTCACTTCAAATGTTTCGTGACGTCATGTTTGCTTCGATTTCGCGTTTTCCGGAAATGTGAGACGTCCATTATGAGTTTTCCTTTAATCAAAACAACGACTGATTGAAGAGTATATCACAAGTAATATCTTTGACATCTTCAGGCACGTTGTCATGGGCAATAAGAATAAGTCGGGGGAAAAGAAACACGTTGATGTGACGCCAAACTCTCGATCGAAATTCATCACAATTAATAAAAGGTTCTAAATGGCCAATTTAAACAATACTTTTTTTCACTGAAGTGACAATTAACCGTTGTTTTCCAAGTACATGAGCGTAGTTTGTAACTTCAGAATCAGGAAGTGCGCCAAAACACGCTTTCTCCGCCAGGGTACACAATGTATGTATCTGATACATTGCTTCAATCGCACGACTACTTCATCACTTTCTTCCAAACTGCGTAAGCAAACTGCCACGATTGCATCAGACGCATGGCCGCGGCAAGTCTTCCACGATGTCTCTCCTGCTGTGGTGGTAGTCCTCCGGACTTTTCATTTAAATCTGAAGCTCGTGATTAATACTGGGTGGCCGTGGTTGAGCCTGTGCGCCTGATGACGCTCCATATAGGTAATAAATTTCGCTTGATGGTTGTTTGTCTGCACCGGTATCTCGTGTAGTCGAATTGCTTTAAGAAGTAATAGCTGCGAAAGGGATCTGTTATTTGTCATTATCGTTATTATTTTGGTTATAAGACTAGTATATTTAAGATGGGTTCTTTTGGGTAATCTTCTGCATTTTTTGTCATTAAAATTTACTGTCTTAGTTATTTGCCTATTAAATTGCAAAGGCTAGTTGCACTAGTTGAAAACACCTATGTCGCCGTGGGTGTCAACAAGTCAAAGGACAAATACAGGCAACTATAACATGCACTGCATGTATTGGGGCTGATTAAAACACGAGTTTTTCACAAAAAATATCTTTTATGAAAAGACCAAACAACATTTAGCTATTTAATTTGAACCCTTGATCGATGCCCAATGATAAATCTTTCCTTTACTTCTTTTTTAGGGGGGGGGGCAAAGACCTCAACTCTCAACTTTTTTTCTCCAATATCATGTTCGGCAGGATTTCCGAATGACTGAAGACTTCGTGGTAAACATATTTAGGAGCGGAAGGGTAATCGGCGGATATTACGTATCCATTAATTCCGATTTCTACGATTCCCTTTATTTTGGGATATTTTTATCTCTACGAATATTATCCTTTTTTCAAGAACGGATGCATTACCCGAACACAACTACAGACGTAACTTCAGCCATATCGGATGTTACCGTTAAGCGTAAACAAAAAAGGAGAAAGGACAGATCGAATCCTCAAGGGAAGGCGATGTTGTACGTAAATCTGCCTCTAGAAATTGGTCTGAAGGAAAAAAATCGGAGCTAGAATTATCATTTCCGGATAAAGCAAAACATCGCAGAACCAAGCGCAAGATGAGCACCGAGGCTGCCTTGCCTTATGACGTGGCGTCATCTCGCGCGGCACGTGCATGGCAGTCCGCACCGTAATCACCAAGCTGCTGACGTACGCATGCATTAATTTGAGAGTGAGTTGTATTAATGAATGGCCAAGTAAACGTCAGTGACAGACGGCGCTGCGATTGGCCGCCAAACTCTAGCATATTGAAATTAGTCGTGCGCTGCCTTATGAATCTCCCCGTGTAGCATGCGGCTCGTACCGACTGCCACGATAATTATTACAAGCAACCCTTAGCGTGCGTGTCGCCCGGTGAATTCGTAATCAGCCCAGTGATGACATCACGAGCCAGTCGCTTCGACGATGTGGTGTCTGCGTCAGGCAGCGGTGGAAAACGTGAAAGAGGCGCGCTGGTCCGTGTGACGACATCACTCCGTGCACATTAGCGGCAATCAATGGCTAGGGCCAGCTAAAAATAGCCCAGGCGAGGGCTAGATGACGACAGCAGACCAAGGCCCGAGCGAGATGGGATGCCGTTTCCGCGACGTAAGACGGTCATAGCCCCGCAAAGGTTGCAACCAGTTCGCTCGACTGCGTATTGTCTGCGCCAATGACGATTTGTTTAGAAATAGGGAAGTGATACTGCAATATGGCATTGTGCCCAGCTCTAGAAATAGCAGTAATGATGAATGACCCTTTAGCCTCTGGTTTCCGATGGCTCCTCATGGGGAAAATGTCAAACTATACCCATGTTTAGAAAATCGGACAAAAATATTACCTTGATGAGTTTACCATTATGAGAACCTTTAATGCTATCTACCGTAGATAGCAATGCGTACAGGTCAATTCTTACTATGTACGGTCGCAATGGGCAGAAACGTTCGCAAACGCTCCCCATGTATAGTTTCTGCTTCATAAAAATATCTAATGTAAATTTATATCGAAATATCTGTGATTGCTCAAACACTGCTAATTAATAAATTATAGAATTACTTATACTGTTACTTTATTCATTTGGGGGACCGACATCAAATTTGCCTATTAAGGTTAAAATCCAAATCAGCTAGTATCCGGTGAAAGTGTGATGACTGAGGTCATTCTGGTACCTCCAGTTCAGATCAGATTAGCGCAGATATGTGTTACACAGTTAAAGTTCCAATATGTTAGCTACAGATGCACGGAACAATATAAACATCTTATAAAATATGAATTGTCAAAAGAGCCTAATACTGTTGTTTACAGCCACACACTGAACCGGATTACTCCAGGTAATGAATTCAGAAAGCGTGACAGGGACTTCAGTGACTAATTTCACCGAGTTAAATAAATGACATCTATCACCCAACCGATAAAAAGGTATGGAGTAATCATCAAGTGAGCTTCTACATACCGTTGAAGTACTTAATGTGGTTACAGAACAAAGCTCGAAATCAGCAAGGAATTCCCAGCGAGTGCACAGTCAAAAGACGTTTTCATATTCGTTGATAATTTTGATAACTGATTTTACAGAAAAACAACAACCGCGATGTTAGCAAGGTTAAGAACATTTGCTCTACTATGTCAGAAATCGATATCTTCCTACTATAACGACAATATAAGAGATTTTATACGGAGACACATGTACCTGCGGCATTTACCTTGCTTCATAGTTTTTGGGCGACGAAATAAACAACTGTTTATTAATTTGCTTTGAACGATTTGTTTCCGGGATTAGGTATTTTTCACTACTGTTTACGATTAAGTTAATCAATACAAAAAATGGTACCAGCACATTGTAAAGCCTACGTACATCGCGACGAATCGGTGAAAATTGAATTCAGTTGAAGCGCGTGCGCGCAATACAATGACTATTTCGTGCTCGCTGTTAACGTCATTAACGCTGTCTGTTTATCCGCGATCGTATCAAAGTTATTTATAGAGAGCGTGAATTAAATGAACCGTGGACGACGAGTGGTATGACACCGGTCTGGTGCACAGCGGTAATCTCTCTCAGCTGATACCACACGACGCGACTGACGGTGGTCTCCGCCCGAGTAGTCTGGCTTGCTTCAGCATTGCCACTTTGGTACAGCCGCTGTGGAGTTTGTTTACAGATGAGCGTGGGGAGTGCGCAGTGCGATCCTTTCTTTTTTGTTCTTACTGTTTTGGGGGATTTTTTTTGTTTAAAAAAATCTGATGCCAAGAGGAATGCCACACAATAAAACCAAACTAGACGTGTGCCAGAATTTTAGTGCGCGTCATGAATATGGCCATTGTTTCATGCACGGTCGGTTAGCTGGTTAGCTCTCCTCGCATTCCACCATAAACAGAAGAGCCATAAACACCAGGGCGCTTTTCCAGTACTCGAGTTCGGCTGCGTCTCAACCTTTAAATGTTTTTACAACCTGACTTTGAAGTTGTGAAAAAAAGCCGAACATTACAGTACTTCGGGTTAATTTAAATGCTTCACGCCCTCAGTCTGGAATTGGTTTCGGGGACGAAACCTGAGACGGAGACGAAGTTGAGCATTGGAAAACGGTCCAGTATCGCCGAACAACACTTATCGTTACATCAATTCAGGGCAGGCCAATCTCGCAATACGATTATCTGTAACTAGTAACTGTAAGTAATTGTCCTGAAACACATCCCTATTTTAACCTCAATCAGTCGAAATATTTTCCTCAGGCAAGGAAAATTTTTGACACCAAAATGACGTAAAACGTAGAAATAAACAACTTGTGAAAATAAAGTTGGTCAACAGTAACGGTTTACATGTCTGGTAAAAATCCAATAATTACCATCTCAACATGAATTTGGATTTGTTGTCACTTCAATACGCAATTCAACACACCCATTCTTGCAGAGTCAGGGAACTACAACTACTGAAAACGAAATCCTCTAGCAGTTTAACTCCAACAAAAAACTAAAATTACAAGAGGAAAGCGAGATCCATTGGGTGTGACGTCCTCAGCACCAGTCCGACGACAGCTGAACTCGAACTGCCAAGCCCTTCGTTTATACCGCCCGGGCCCGGTATACCCCAATCCCTGCGGTCAAAATACGGGCCAGAGTTAACAACCGCAACTCCACAGCTTCTGCTCCTGCTTTAAAAACAACACTGTCGATTCTTGTTGATGTCAGAGGTGTTTTGCAAATAGCTTAAATTGGTTTTATTTAACAGACATACACTTTACTTTCAGTGTCAAGACGAAAACAGGTTAATTTTACAAGTTGCGTTTGTAGAAGGTTTTGCGCCTACTGAGCAGGTCCTGCTTTTTAAATACCGGAAACTTCAAAATGACACCGGAATGGGATCTGTGTTGAAGTGGTTGATAAATACAAAATTCAAAGTGGCCAGAAACTTAACACATGCTATGGCCACTGACGCCCCGTGCAGCCACAGTGGAGGCTAAACTGACCAATGGTGCTTCAAAACGCATTTTTGATGTCCGATGAGATCAAAACAAGGAAAGAAATTAACGTTTTGTCCGTGATCTCAGCGCGATGGAAATCAGAGGTCCTGCGGAAGTTTTCCTCAGCGGCACTTTTTCCATGTGAGGGGAAATATTCTTTAATGTATACTCTCCATGTCAGAGAGCAGAAAAAATGCTTCTGTGTTATTGAAAGGAGAGCAAGATGTAGGATGGCGATTCGACAGCATGCAACAATCAAACCGCTGCAGCGCGCTGTTTCAATCCGAGGGAAGTCCCCACATCGGAACGGAACTACGGGACGGAACTACGAAGTGCCTCTGCGTATACAATACTGAACGCATAAAAAGTGTAGGCAAACATTGAAACAAAAAGAATTCTCCAAAACAACGTGGTTGAACCTATGGGTTCATGTTCAAGACATTCAAATTACAAAATGATTAAAGTAATCTCAACACTTCGACCGTTCCAAGTGAACCTCGAAAGTTGGGGATTGCTTAGTTTACCGGATATGCTCGTTTTCTATAAACAAAGGGAAAGAACTGGGTATGATAATTCCCGACTGTATGCGTGCGTCAGTCCGTTCCTAAATCATACACCAAATTATGAGCCTGATCTCTGTCAGAAAGTCCTAAATATGGTTCGAATAAGCACTATTTCAAAATTTATGCCATTGTATAACTTGCCTTAATTATGAGGTGTGAATTTTGAACATTGACAGTCTTTGGTATAACAGGTATTCTAAATTATTGTTTGCTCTCGCGGACGTTTTCTATATTCAAAACATGTTATTTTGCATTGAATCACACACCAATCATACACGAAGTTAAATTTTGTTCGTGGCGAATTTTGTGCCATCTTTCTGGCGAAATTCCAGCCACAAGTATATTCATTTTCTCCCACTGTATGAAAGTGGAGTAAAAAAAGGTAGGCAATACCACTTTTTTCCCAACAATCTGGCTTTGGCCACACAACTTTTCGTGAAGTTGGAGGAAAATCACCCTGCTGTTTGGCAATAAATAATGGTCCGGTTCTTTTTATGGACTCCGTGGTGACCATCCCTTTGTGTATTGTAAAGATATTCTCACATCTACTGTACCTTGTCTTTCAAATACCGTATTATAAATATGAGAATATCAATCAACCATTTTCAGTTGTTCTATTGGCAGTCCATTAACTACATCTCTTCTTTTTTATATAATGGGTTTTGCCCTTACCCAACGTCCTTACGTTGGGTAAGGGTAAAACCCGTTATATAAATTAACATCTCCCCAACGCAAAAATACATCTTGAAAATACATCTCTTCTTATTGCGCATTTCTTGGAAATGTTAACTCTTCTTTCATTTTACCAGTAAACAACTTTGCAACCTTGCGAAACCTATACATAGTTTTTCAAGATAAAATTAACGTTTACATGTATTGGGTAAAACACTATTATTTGCTTCAACAGTTTTCCTGACATTTAATTACAGCAGAAATGGTGGAAACGGCTCATCTTCTGTCACAATATCTCCATCTATGAGTACCCTCAAGAAGAATTCGGTTCACGCTACTTTTTCAGTCGAGATACAAAACCTATCCATAAATAATAAAGATGTTATCAGTCATAAATCCATTCTTCAGCAAGGAATATAAATACGAATGTTCCATACAAAAAGAGGCAATATGAGTCACGAAGGATGACGACTGGGGTACAGCCATTTAGGGTGTGTAGCTGTAGCAAAGTGTGCGTTTAGGAAAAGTGGCCCAATACAAGCGGGAGGGGAATATGAAAGAAAAACCGCAAAAACTATGAAGGTCTCATTAATCAACGATCCATTTCCATCAGTCAGATAACTTCGGTAAAATAATAACCAACACAAGAACAAAGAGAAGGTCTCAAATGTGACGGCAAAATGGACCCAATGATAATACAGAGGCTACGTTCATCAACGTGGTTCTTGCTTTCTTTAAATCAGAATACTTGAAGCGGAAATAGTGTCACAAGATGGTCGTGTCATTACAGTGTTCATATAAAACTAAAGATACCTATTCGGATGATTTCAAACACAAAATCTGGTATTTAAATCATAATAACCAATTTGGTGCTACACCCAGGGTTCCCAGCAAGAAATAACGACTTTTCGGGAATGTATAATCTGCATTCGTAACATTCAAAATAGAGCATTCACGTTTTATTACCGTTTTTGTTGTTTTGTAAAAACAGACGAACAAAAACAGTACACTTGACCAACTGTACATGGGGGATTTTTACCCAAAACTGCAGACAGTGAGAGCATGATATTTTCACTAACGTTGGGAACAATACCAGTTTTCCTCCCTTTCTTTTTCCAATGATAATTTCGATTTCACTTAAAAATGAAAATTAATCAGCCCGCAAACCACACAGTGGCCAAACTTAAATCTGAGTAGGGCAGCATCTTCACAAAAGGTGCCTTGATGTTTGAAAGGACAGCAACAAGTGTTGAGGGTTTGTCCTCAGCAGAGAAGACACCGACATGGGTCGACAGTTTACACTGACTCATCCAAACGAAGAGCGCCAAACCGCAGGAAGAGCTACGGCGACACTTTAAAGTTCCGAATTCAACAGTTCAGGCGACGTTGTGAAAGTTGACTCGTGTCAATCAATTCTTAACCAACGGTCTTTTTTTCTAGATATGTTATATTTTCACGCCCAACAAATTATCATTCCCGTCTTTTCAACCAAACCACAAGAACACACATTATACCGAGTTGTAGCCGTGGACGTTGCATTGTTTCGCTTTTGTCTGGACCTAAACTTTTCTGCAGAACTCCAACAGGATTTGTACACGGCGTGTCAACCAGGGACCAAAACCCCATCGGGAACCTTTTGTCCTCTATTGTTTAGTGTCCCCAACTGGATGCAGAAAAAATCTCAAACTGTTCTATAATGGTCTTTCTGTACGTCAACTGGAACAAAGAAAACATCGATCAGGAAGTGATGAAATTAACAATTAAGGCAAGGAGTGAATTATTTATTGATTTGTTTCAGTTTTCGGAACGTCACCTTCACAAATATCGATTCAGAATAATCATTACTCATTACAGTTATCTTTAACACTCTATAGACCGGATCATTTGTGAAACTGTAAGTAATTGCAGCAAATTAAAACAGTGATCGAGGTCAAAAGTGACAGAGATATCCAACGCAGTCTGTACAATATTCAAATCTTCAAAATGTCACTTAAGAGAGCGTAACGTGTAGAATAGAAAGCCATATATAATGTATGTACTTCTCACTTGTGTAACTTGTGTATTATTAACAACTGAAAGAACAGTACTAAGAACCAACCATAAAATGGAAGCTTCTGAACATTTGCAGAAGCTTTGCCAGCTTAAAAGATAGAATTTTACTAAATCGAAAGCAGTGACTTCAATTTTCTTGGAAACACTCCAAACATCTGCCGAATTTTGTCCAAATCCATCGTCATTCTAACTAGTTAAATGAAACAGCACATCCCAGTGAGCATCAACTCCTGGTTGTGTTCAAGTATGATTCGGTTTGTGGCTGCGCAACGTACTACCAAAAACTTCGTTCTGCAACTTGCACTTTTCAACAGACATTTATAGTTCCTATCAGATTGAACACGTTTCAAGATAACTAGTCTTCAGCAATATGGTTATATTGAACATAGGCCTATATATGTTACGTTGAAGGCATTGTTTCAACAGACAGCAAGATTATGTTTCATTCCTGAACACAATTTTTACAATGTTGTATACGCTTAACAGTAGGAATGAAGGTGCCTGACTGATTGAATCATCCTCTGAATATATTCTCAGGGTTTAGCTGTAAGGAGCCCCATCCCCTTATAGGTACGGTATGCACTTATATTCCGACTTATCTTACTGACTTATCTTCCGATGATACGTTTTCATCTAGCGACGAACTCATCGCTGAGTTAACTGCAGCAGTGTTAAGCATATGGCCGTATGGAGCGCGTGTAAAGATTCGACCCCCACCCGCCCACCCAAAAAAGAAAGGACTACTCTGCATAAAAATCCCTGTGTTTCCAAGAGCCCCCGCATTGTTCAAGCATCAATATGTTTTCATCGTTTGTGGGGGTGAGGAGATAAGACTTAACTTAGTGTAATATACATGTGTAACGTACTATTTGGTGACTTTTGCTGAATTAAAATGATGCACGACAGTTTATTGAATTATTCTTCTTTAAAAAAAAATAGTCTGGTTTTTCAAATCATAGGTATATGTTTTAATTTTAATAAAAAAAAATTGACTGCTTTTGTCATCGACTCCAGTTCTTTGTGACCAGTGCGCATATCTACAGTTGGAGTTTCATTCAACCCAAAAATAAGCATCCAGACCTTCTTGTTCTTTAATCTTAGAAGCAAAAGACAATTTACGGAGGATTGACCGTTTGCGACGATAACATGCTCTAAAAAAACAGGGCAACAGTTACTGCAGTAACTGAAGACATGCTCAGTTTTCATACGAAATAAATGCTATCTTTACTAAGAATAAATATCATGGACCAACTGAGAAAATCCAAGAATGCGGCGAATCTAAATTTGCAACAATGACGAGCCCTGTGAAGTATTTGCCTGATGAGACATTTGACTGCAGGATGATGCGGTGCCCAATTACTTTGCGTGCATCAAAATGAAATGAACGTCGGTACCATTTGTTAGAATGACACTTTCGGGCGAATGTTCGAGACAAATCTTTTGCCTACCTTCGCCAAAAAACTTTTAAAAAAACAACAACTATTGGACAAGGGAATTAGATTAGTGACTACAAAGTATGAAAACTTTCTGTTAAAAAAATCATACCAAAAGTGAGTGGGTGACCTGTTGCTACTATTCACGATGCAACTGACATGAAGTATAAATCTCCAGATTTATACAGGAATATATATCAAACACAACTTTATATACACATATAACATTCAATTTAAAGATACCTAAAATATTAGATCCCTACTGTATTTCAGGGTGCTGTTCAAAGATCTCCTACAAGATCATATTTTGTCTTGCTCATATATTGAATTTCTTACGAAAATGTACTTCAGTTGCACCTTGGCTGATGTTTTTTCTATTGCTGTACATGTACTGGCATACAGTGATGATACTTTTTGATGAACTGGTGTTCTGTATGCTTTTAAAAACTATCTCGCGGGGAAATTTTCACGGTAATCTGTATAAAGGTCCTTCAAAATCAATGATTTTTAAACATTTGTTTAACTAAAATTTAACAGTCCATAAGGATATTTCTACCATAAGAGCAACGCTACAACTTACTTCCGTTAATTAAAGATCCCCACCCACACTAATTTACAGCAACTCTAAGCAACATAACTATACTTTTTTGAGGATCCCGGTGTATTGATATGCGATTCATTTAGTATTACCATTAATTTAAACCTACGCTGGAGCAGTTACTGTTCTTTCTTTGTGTGTATGATTCATACTTTCAACCCCGTTGAAGCGACCTTCAAGGAATTATGGACATCGTGAAGAATTCGGACGATTTGCGTGTACATACATGTGGAACAACATCGACCCGCTGTAGTTACAAGAACCTATATCAGTGATTCATGAGAAATGAATGGCAGCGATTGTATGAATGCAATGTCACTGTAACTCCCTTGGTATCACTTACAAAAAAAGGTCTGGAACTTTCTCATTTAACATTTTCTTTAATTTATATTTCACAGAAACGTACTCTAAAGGCACGCTTTGGGTGAATCACGCATGGAATCTGTTAAGACCCGAAACTTCTCAAAAGCAGTCTGAACGTTTGGAAATAACTTGCGAGCACTGCACTGAGCAGTGTATACTGCCGCTTCAAATTATAATGACAGCATTCAACACAATCGAATGGTCGTCCTTAGGATAAAATTTAGAGATATTGTCGAATGAATTATTAAAATCGACTTATTTCAACTATAGTTTCACGTGGGCGTCATGAGGGCCAGCTGAAGCCAACCTGATCAGGAATTGGAATGGCATATTTCAAAGCAATGAAAACAAACTTCAAACAAGTATGACAAAACTCGACACAATATTTTTGACATCCGGGTGACAAAAATAATTTATTCTTCCCCTTAACATGTATTTTTCCGTCTTTCAGTATATAGTACAACATCATTTACATATAAGTATCATTTACATCAGATCTTTTACATTGATTACATCATAAAACAAAGATTCTTGGTAAAGAACAGCAAATGTGTCTATATAATGTTGAAATTGTATAATACTCAGGCATGGTTCAGCGATTGGAATGGATTTCACCGTCTTCTCTGCAGAAGACTTTAAATCAGTACAGTTCAGGACCCACGAATCAACAGAATCGACTGTTCCAAACCAACGGTACCTTGATTCTTTCGATTCAACAGACCTGTCTCTGTCTGATTTGACTTCCAAAACAGACCACCACAAGGCACATTTTTTTTAATTTTCTGTGTGTACTTCGATCGCACATCCCCAAAAGTGATGGCTGCATGCTTGACGACTGATAATCGGTTCAAACGTCAACACACACACGCACACACACCCATGTCTGCTACATAAAACAGCGTACCCATAACTGCAGCATTTCTAACTGACATCCAAAATTAAAAACATCCAAAATGAGCTGGGTACCGACAAATCTCTGAGCAAAATAATCTGCAAAAAGCACTTTTTTATTTCCCATTTATCTTATCTTTTAAGTGATACAGAAACTAAAGTGAAATGTTATATTAAAACACTGACAAGTGATCTACAGTGCGGAAGTAGTTTCGGGAAAAGAGCTTACACGTGGTCAATTATCAAACGAAAATGCAAAACGGATGGCTGAAAATAAAAATAAATCCCGAACCTGCAGGCTGCTTTACTTTGTTTACAAACGTACAAACGAAAGCGACTTAAGTATCTGAACCTGTCATTCTTACAATTGGTGGTAATTGCGTGTTACATTATAGGTCTCAACCAACGTGGAAGCCTGCTCCCAGTTAGAGAATACTCTGACATCAATTTTTTCAAGCAATCCTGATGCACTGTTAGACGATTACTTACGGAGATAAACCATAAAATGGCGACATACATCATCAACCGAGAGTTCTGCGTAAGGTTTCTGGACGTTCCCAAATGTTTCTGGACGTTCCCAAATGTCAAGTTATCTTTCTGTTTTTAAATAACGTTTTACCAACGAAACACTGGGCAGGTGAACATGCAAAACCCCAAAGGTATCGCAAAATGATCCGAGCAATAGTTTTTTATTCAACATGCTAAAAGTGTTTTTTCTTAATGTAAATACATGTAGTCTTTTTGATTATACATCATTACCAATAATGGTTATAAGAGAGTGCTTTATACGCGTGCATTGCTATAATGTTTCTGTCACGAGGAATGTGAATTTCAGTGCTCAAAAACCAGGAAGATTTCGAACACCGAGAGGCTCCTGTGACATTTTAGTTTAAATCAAAAGCCGTGAATACCCCCAATAAGAGCTTGATTTAATAATTACAGAATGCTAAATACTAAGTGTGACAAGAAACACCAGAAAGAAAAGGTTCGATGTCTACGAGCGACAAAAAGACAAAGAACATTAAATTACTTTGCACCAACAATTGAGCATTTTAAGTGCTAGTTTCTACCATCAGCAAGTTGGTCCCAAGAAAGTGTGCTTCGAGTTAAAATTCTGTATACATTTTGTACACATCCATACAATTCCGCATTTCCTTACGCCACTCCGTTAAACGCTCATTAAAAATATAAAGGTTAGTCCGTTTCTTATTATTGTCAATCACCGAAAGAGGGAAACTTGATTTGTGTCTTGACAATATTTTGCTGAATACAAAGAACAGCCGGTTTATCTTGAACTGTTATGCTTGCAATTAGATATATTGGAGGTTATAAAGAGTTTTCAAAGTATTTTTGGCCAGTCAGACCAGCCGTACAGGGTGCGCCAGATTTACTGAGCGTCTTTAAGACGCACTGGTAGTTATTGTGCTTGCTGGTAACGAACAGGAGGGCGATGGGGACGAGGAGGGGGAGGTGTGAGGTAACTGGTAACTGCATGAACTGGCTCCTTTCATCTGCTCTGACTCCTTTTTAACTTTTTGCCGAAGATGGATTTTGCAGTGCCTCTTTCTCTCGTCACTCCGGGCAAACTTACGGCCACACGTTTCACAGGAATACGGTTTCTCACCGGTGTGGGTGCGGATGTGGGTCGTCAAATGGTCGCTACGGCTAAAGTTCCTCAGGCAGATCCGGCACTGAAATGGTTTCTGTCCCGTGTGGATGCGAATATGACGGGTGAGCTCGTCGCTGCGAGAGAACCGTCGATCGCAGCTATCGGCAGGGCATGCGTACGGTCGCTCATGCGGTGGGGTCTTACCCGGCCGACTGATGTACTTTCGGGGTTTGGGGCTTTTGCCTGTGGTGGCAGTTGGGAGATTTGAGGCGTACGGTTGGTTCAAGATGTCGACTGGATTCGATATTTGCAGCAACATACTTTCACCCAGTTGTTGTGTATGAGTCCGGCAAGGAACCGACTGAGGCGAGGCTTGAGAGCGAGATGACGAAGGAGACATTTTCAGGGAGTGAGGTTGCTGCTGTTGTTGCGAGACTACAGCATGCTGCTGCTGCTGCTGAACGGGTCGCCCAAAGGCCGAGCTCGATTCCAAGGAGACAGGCCAGGTGTACTTCAGAACCCCGTCGATTTTTATGGATTGCTCGTTGAACTGAGTGCCTACTGGTTGTGATGCCGATGTTTCGGCAGCGCAGGCGGCACTACTCAGTGTGTCCACCAGCGTGTCAAACGAGGACAAACCAGCGGCCTGTGTGTAGGCGCAGGAATATGGGGGAAGTTGTTCCGTGTCAGTGGCCAAGTCTGGGGATGACATTGGCAGGGGCTCCGTGCAGATCACATCGTAGCTGGACGAACTTGCCGGGGTGTATGTCTCCTCTCGGCTCAGGCGCTGGGTTTCCGTACTCTGGCTGCCGCTTGGAGCTGCCTCGTTGATGAGTGTGTTGGACCTGCTGACAATGTTGCCGATGACTGTTGGAGTTAGCATCCCTTGGTCTGTAGTAGCCCACCAAGAGGCCGGGTTGGGAGACCCATCGGGACTGTCAGGGTCCGGAGACATCTGCGGCGCCGTTGTTGTGATGGTGCCATGGTAGCAAAGTGGCATCGTATCGCTCCGGGTGTTCATGTTGTGATCATGCTCAAAACTTGGGTCGGTGACCGTGTGTTTGTATTCAAAATCTTCCATGTTGCCTGAAATGAAAAGATAAGACAGAAAAAAAATAAGTATTCATTGTCTAATATCGATTTTATTGTATACATTAAACGAGTTATACATACTGAACAAGCAACCGTATTCCAAGTACAAACGAGTGCAAAATTCCGATGTAAAAATTGAAAGTTCAGAATTAACAGTGGAAATTGCATATTTTGACAGGCAACAGCATCCGACTGTCATATCCGGAACTATAGCCCACTGACTGGGACAAAGGGATATAAAAAGCGCTGGCCTATTCGAGCAGGTCGTCTATGACGATGTGCACAAAAACAGCAAACGAGTACAAACGGATTTCCAGTACCGTGCGCGATATTCAATGTCATGTCACACTGAGGGCACGGAGCCCGTGCGTTAACAATGGGGTTAGCTATCGTTCAACTTGCACTTGGGGAAAGACCAAGGCTGTTTGCTTTAACCGTGTGCATGGGTGTGAAGTCGTGGAGCGCTAAGCAGCGTTTGACGGTACTAAGGTTTGTCTGTGTTCCGATCAGGTGGGTGGGTGCCGGTGGTGCAAACATGTGCAGCGCTCGCCCACATACTGATGTGGCTTGATAATTTCAACCAAAAAAACTAAAGACCAAGTGTCCACCTACGTTCATTTATACCCAGACATTATGATCAGATGAAGTTCAAAATTTTAAATTTAAATGAGTAAATATCAGACCAAGAACTATTTCGAACATTCATGCCAAGCGATGAGCTTTGGATGAGTGCTTTACAGTAATACCTAAATAACCTAAAGCGATTTTAAAACTAACTCGATAGTGTTTACAAGTCAATCTCAAGTATATAACACTCACGCTGTAAACACGTGCCAAAAATAAAACCATGAGGCTGAGGTAAGTGACCATGCATAACACAAAATAATTTTAATAACTAATTCACTAATTAACAGTTACAATTAAAATTGACAATCAAGATTACACACCTGTAAAGTTTGGCAGATCCCCTTGTTCGCAATCGATGAACAGATCAGTGTTTGGCACTGCCATGGGGTTGGGAAGTGCCCTGGCGAATTCGTCGCTGACTGCTGATGGAAATGACTTTGATCCAAAGAACGACTGGTTGATGTAACTCGTGTCAAATTGACTTAGCGCAGCCTGGGAAAGGGTGTCCAAATCCATTCGCATTTCGCCGGATTTTTGTTGTTTCTTGCTCATACGGTCCTGCAGTTATCACAAGTGCACGACGAACACAAGGCGTCGAAAAAAAAATGACCACAGAGCATAAAGAACTCATAGACCTCGGAAAATATTAAAGCAAGTCCCAACGACAGAACGACTATTTCCGATGTTCATCGAGAAGTGCCGAAGTGTGGAATGATTACGCTTCGACTTGCTCGGTATATTTATTCATTTTTCATTCATCCCTCTGCGCGGTCCATATTAGGGTGGCTATAGAATGACGACAAATGAATAGATTGACGTCAGCAATTCAGGTCATCACTATAGAGACCGGTGGTGTGCTTTCAGGCAAGGTTGTGGGTTCGCCGATTTTAATGAAGAGACTGCGATCAAGTAGCACCTACTTTACTAGGGAGCTGCAATCAATTTCCACCTATGGGTGATCGATTTAAAGAAAATGAGTTTATTTACTCAATGTTTATACACAAGATTTTCACTCTTCTGTTTCAAATAATTCAAACCGGTGGTGCTTTACGATCCCGCACTTCTTCACACCCCTACAACCTGGAACCTAATGGAATCGACCATCACGGCGGCTCAATCGGTAGTTCGGATCTCCGGCAACTTCCAAATATGGTGAGGAGTTCCTTTCGTAAGCAAGCCGAGTCTTATTACTTCCGACTAATTTGCATGACATTGCAACGTCATCGAGTATATGCCACGCCTGGATAAACAATCCGAAGATCAACGAACAGGTCCGACTGGGCTTCGGTTCCTGGGAATCGCTAGGCACAACTGAATAGTAAACAGAGGCAGCTTTGATACTACAAGTTCACGTGGCGAGAGTTTGCATTAACCCCCATTATGCTAAGTGTATTCAATTCCTGGTAAAAAAAACCTTGCCTTTTTCTGTAAGCGTGCTGCGATATGGTGGTCGTTGTTTTCAGTGCACAGGACGAACACTGCCAGTGTATTCCTGTTACTACAGTTACACAATTCTCGTGACCTGAAATACCATCTGGTCTCCTCTGACATGATTTTCGTGGACCTGTTTTTGGGGGGCATTGCAGCCAGTGCTTCTGAGGCTGCAAATGGCGTCCCGGTGGATAATCAGGATTCGGGCCGGCATGGTAAGCTGTTGTTATTTTGTCGTGTGTATTATCAACGTGCATGCTTATCTTTGTCCCGCCATGATGCGTGTGACCGTCAGGGGCAGCTAAAATAGTCGCACCGACCATTTATCGAATATATTTTTTTATCAGTCTGCATGTGTGCATTTCCCTTCCCGTATGCTACACGCTTTAAATTCCTGATCTGAAGCTGCGTTCATTTCACCAAACAGAGACGATTCAGCTTCAGAAGTAATGAGTAAAACTAAAAGAATACACTCCTTTTCTTTGATATTTTTAGCAAAACTTTTATCCTGTCATTTCAATAATTCAGTCGATCGATGCTCATTAGTTTTTTTTATGCTTATTCAGTGTACTTGCAAATGTATACCGGTACCCTAGGATTTTATGTACTAAACAGCAGGCAAATGCTTAATACCAATTTTTAAAAAGTCGACAAAACTACAGCTCAATGTCCGCTCACATTTGTCACTGTTGGAAAAGATCTGGTGATTTAAGGAATAATTTAGTGTAACCTGCACCAACGAAAGTGATTAATAATATTTAGTGGTAAACTTTGGTCTCCAGGAGTATTGCTAAGTGAGTCATGAGTTTGTGCGGCAGCTAAGGAAATCCCTGTTGTAGCAGCGAATGGTATGCGTCACAACCTCAGTCCTGAAGAGTTTAATGTGTGACTTCCCCCTCAGTCATGCTCTGAGCCTGTCAGCAGTACTATTATGTACATGTGCATGCAACCAATAATATTTCAAAAGTTCTAAACTCGTTACACCTGAGAGACCTGCATGGACTGATTTCTCCAGCATTTTCTGCGATTGCCTTAAGGCATCACCGTGAGTGAATGACCAATTACAAATTGTCACCTTTCACCCGTTTTTGAATGGTAATGTGCATGCATCATTGCAAAGACATGCCTCGCTGTTTTTGTTTTTAATTTTATCTTACAAAAAACTAGGCATACTGGTACCAGGTCAAAATAATCTGGATATTGCTAACATAAGATTTTAATCTACAATCTTGACGTTTTTGTGGGCAATGCAAAAATATTGGTGGTTCCATTTGCCTCGCCACCAGGACTATCGACTTCATCAAACAAGATAAACGAAATCTCGAGGACGACGACCTATCAACTACATCAAACAGATCAGAAAAAAATGACTTAGGGCAATCCCAAACCACAACCTGTCTAACTAAGTTCAGCACGTACCAACATGGACATACTACCTGTCTACGTACACTTTCCTGTCCATTGCGTATGGTACCATGAATTAGTTATGGTTCCGTCTGTGGTTTACTTGGATCGTGAGGACAAAACTAGACCTGATATATGACCCGGAACTTCCCTGTTTCTGACTGCACTAGAACCACATAAGCGGAATTTCCCCTGACAGTATAATCCATGCACAGGACAGGACATGTCATGTCCACCATAGAATACCGAGCATGTACAGTACTGTCATGTACAATGTACTGTACATGTGCATCTGTCTACCGTACACGTACCGTAAATAGGCCTACATGTACAGTACTTGCCCATGTAAATGTACATTTTATAAGCGCAACGTGACCTTCGTTGTGGTTTCCCATATCCCTACATCAGGTATGCAAATCAATTATCTGAGATCTACATGCAGGCCTACAATGGCCTTGGGATGTTGACTAGGCGCTGCAGGTTGGTCTGATTCGCATACACGGGTGTACTTTGGATTACATATCGTCAAAATCGAAATTCACATTTTAGTTTGCCCATTATTTTCATTTAACCTCAATGAATATGTCAAAAGATCGTCTCCTCAACTGACGTTTGTAATGGATGGGAACTTAGTTGCCAATATTTATCACAAAAATGTGTCCGATGACTCAATTTTTTATCCTCAATAGATATTAAAATTCACTGCTAAAGTGTAATTTTCCACTTGATGTGAATTGCTTTTTAAAAAAGAGTCATGAAAACTAAGATGCTTTGGCGTATGAGTAGCATTTTATGTTGTAACTACAAGTTACGGAATGGTACACATTCTGCGGGAGATTGTGGTGTGCATCGCTTATAACACATTACGTTGTTTGTATGTTAAAAACATCTACACACAACTTGACTACACATGTGTAATGTGAATAAATAGAAGGTCACTGCCCCCACGGATTCAAAGCAGCCGGTTAAACCTTAGTAGCGAAGACTCTTTTGTACCGTTATATGTAAATTAATTATAAACCACAAAGTGGTGTCCCGTCCCCTCCCCTGCCGGTAACGCTTGTAAGCTCCCCAATCTAATTGTTAAGTCTAAACAAACAGCCAAGCCCTCCCCTCCCTCCCGAAATTCCAAACCACATCTGAACATGCCGCGAAATTCTTTTGCGGTTGACAGTTCCGCGCAGCGACCCACTTTCCCACATTCCTGGCCTGGCATGGCCCTAGCAACCATTCATGGAATTCACAACACACCAAAACACTCCGGGTTCAATGGGCGATCACTGCGGGACCGTTCACGCTTGTGCAACTTCCCATTCAGCCCGTGGAATTCTTTGGAAATTTCGAGGCCGCCCTATCAACGAAGGGGAAAAGTGCTGAAGACGATTTGGTCGAGTCGGAAAATTTTACGGCAATCTCTGTAATGTTGGAACATAATCACCGTATTTTATGACGGAAAACACAGCTCCAAGGGTAAGACAAATTCTCTCCCCTTTTTGTTATTCGTACAATATTGAGAATAAAATGCACAGTCAAACGAGATACATTGGGAGTCGCATGCAAGCTGTTCTTGAATTTTCTTTGTGAAATGTATGCGTGCCACTGAGGGAATTCAGTTCCAAATCACATTAGAATCGAATCAAATGCTTTAGGTAGCACTCTGAAATATGTAGTGTAGGCCTATATGAATTCAATCAAATGTACATTTAAAGGTAACATGACCTTAGCGCTTGGTGAATATCCAATAGATCTTGCGTACAACTAAGAGAGTTTAAACGTGTTGCAGTGTTAGTTTTCAAAGACAGCTGATGTTTGCCAACATGGTTTCACATTTCTGCAATTCTTTGGATCAAGAGAATATCAGTAATCATTTACCAAGTACTCTTTAAATTGAACCACATTTCTGTTGAATACACAACAAGTGAAGAGCAAAATATATAGAAGCAAATGTCAATTTTGTGAATGGCTTGCCGGGAATCTGGCAGTATTTACTGGCAGTTTTCAGATGAAGACAAATATTTGAAGGAAATCTGACGACAAAAGACTTTCCTGCAATGCTTGAATATAAACCTAACAAATTCCAAGTACCTCGGATGAAAATAGGTTATTTTGAGAGCAAAGAAAGAATTAAATACACAAGGCAATTCCACAGAAGATGATATTCCTTTGGACGACGAGTTCCATAAACGTCAGCAGCCCCTGATTTGATATTCAGCACTGAATACATGCAAAAGATATTAAGCTGCAGTATGCCCATAGGAATGAAGACGCTGTGCTCTCAAGATGGTGCTATGAATAGCACACACATACACACACACACAGGCCTGTGCCTACTCATTTTAGAGCCTGACAAAAATAGCTCTAGAGACAAGATAGTGGCTCCCCCTCTCGCACACACACATACAGGCATACAAGCACACAAAAAAGGGCTGTCCCTGTAGTTCCACTACTGCGACATTGTTGGCTGCATCTCTGCACCCAGATGGCTATTTCGTCATGTTTGTGGAGAATGGCGTATCGACGTAAAACGCCTCGGTCCCCAGGTCTTTTACATCACACATGGCATCAATATAGAAAGGAAAGTGTAAATCTGCCGAAAAGACAACAAAAATAGGCTTTGAACCCATCTGGACATACATGAATGGTCCTGACTGCAACTATTTTAAAGCAAGCTGGCCAAAAATAAATGTCCCCATTTAAAATAAATACCTAAATACGGCTGGACTTTGGAATTAATTGCAGATACCCCTTTCTAATCACCTCCACATCATATTTTTGCACAATGGGGTACTTTGACGTAAAATGGAGTTAATGTTTGAAAATTAATTACCACCTGGCCTGCATCTGCGATATCTGGAGTTATTTTGAGATGCTTTGTTTTCCTGGTCCTATTTTTACTACTGTTCATCCTGTCAGTGAGATTACTAATCAACTTAATTGATTTTTGCCATCTTATAGATAACTGCATATACTTTGCGTGGATGCCGTTGCAGATGCATGGTGTTACCAAAATTGCAAAATAAAATAGCCAAATTGTTGCGAAACACTGTGCAATATGAAAGTTCACATATGGAATCCATGCTGTTAAACATCAAATTTGCATTTATGAGGTTTCCCCTTCCCCCCCCCCAAAAAAAAAAATTAAAGTGACAAAAATCTCTGAAACTTCAAAACATCTTCAAGTTACATGTAAGATGATTATACCCAATTTAAAACCAACCAATTTTAAGTTGCCACGTTTGAGTTTGACTATGCCACTTTCACTTCAAAATTATTTGTTGATCAGAACCGGTGACTTGTCCATGCATGAGTAAGCTTCCGCACTATCTTTTTCAATTACTGATCGGCAACTTCCTGTTTGTGGAACGACGCTATCCAACTTTGTCAAGCACATCATGTGTTTATGGTTTTACAATTTTAGTTTGACAACACATGGCCAGTCCCAATGGCATCTTTGTGTGCATCTAGTAGTGTGATTCTTTGTACAGGTAGTGGTTTTGGTTGTAAATACACACGTATAATGTAACCAAGGTTGAGACGACAGATTTTAGCTTCTATTTCGGATTGTGTAACAAGTACTTCGTTGTTCCTGTGGTTAACCAACCCATGGTTTTGATTCTAGGATAAAGCTACACACAGGCAGCTACCGTACATTATGTACACCAGTGTATTGAATGATTAGGCATGTACATGTACTGTACATACACACAATTTCTAATATTTTTAAAAAGTTTACAACTTTCTAGGATCGGCAACTTGCTTGAAACAAGTTGGCACCCTGTTGCTGGGGTAGATATGGGAATAACAAGGAGGCTTTGTAATTCTGCCAAGAGTAAGGATTTAGCTGGGCCATTTCAATCCTTTGAGTAAACAAATTTTGCGTGTTGCCCTGACAACAATATTGCAACAGCTTTTGTCCCTGGTTTTTTTTCACTGCATGCTGAATACAACACAGCTTTGTTATTGTCAAATGTGACCTTGCATGCGAGTGCTTTTGTGCAGAAATATTTCCTGCACACCTACATTCTGTTCAAAATCAACTTATCCCTTTCCAGCACCAACAAGTGTAACTAAATATAAACAACCACCTTCAAATTTCCTATTGTCCTTGGCAAATTTTATTGGTGGTTTCTTTTTAAAAATATGACTCAATAATGTGCCAACTGTTGAAGAGAATATAGTAAAAGAAATACAAAAAGTACATGTAAAAATATTTGCTGTTTTAAACATTGGTATAACAAAAGGCCTGAAATAAATTCGAACAAGCATCCTTCATTACAGGCACTTTCCTTGGCTATACACGCAAATACATGCAGGTGTGCACAGATTTTGAAAAAATTAGTTGCCCTTTTTAACTGAACAAAGAAATGGTCTTTTTAGTAAGAGAACAAAATCTCACTGGGACCAAACTTTACGCCAAGCTCCTGCCGACAGCTGAATACGGCATCCATCAAACCACACTGCCTCACAGGCCACTGCACAGCGCTGCTAAATCTTATGGAATATGCTGATCCAGTAAAAAAAAGAGGTAACTGCTGTACACATGTATGATGATCGAAGTATGTTTTCACAAAGCTATAAATGTTTATACATCTCTGCACTACATTGAAGCATGGAAGCGAAATCAATCGACCACTTGGTGAAAACCCAACTGTGGTTCTGTTGATGCCATGGGATTCAAGGTTGCATCTACATGTATTCTTGCAGGCATGGGTAAAAATACATATATATACTAGTACGTGAGAATTTGTAAAGAAACAGCACTGTGCCAACAGAAGTGAATAAAAAAAGAGAACAAGTATACATGTATCAGTGGTAAAGATTCCAAACATGGTATGGATTTATATGAATGAATTGTACACTCTCTGTTGTAACAATGAAACAAAAACCAAACAATACAAAATAAAAATAATAGGAATACTGGCTTTCAAACCTACATGTACATGCAAAGGCGTACAATCCATACGAGTAAAGAGGAACATAGATAAGGTGCCAGTCCTGTGTTCAAATGCGGAGGTCATTACTATACACGAGCCAGGAAACTGTTGAAATTTCCAGCAATAAATGATGTTCAACAGTATAACCAGATAAATATAACGAGGGTCATCTGTTTCAAAATATGTATGGCCTGAGAGTGCATGCCCACTTCCTCCCTTTTTGTGCACAGCAAAACCCATGGTAAACACTCATATCAAGTTTACTACTAGTGCATGCATGTACATATTCTACTTCATTACCATTATTATGAACAGTTAATTGCATCGTATAACCGTGGACATGTACATTTATGGAAGGGTTTCCATCCTGTTTCTACATGTAATAAAGTCACATCTTCATGACAACCTTAATACTGACTGCATATGATATAGCTCACGGTTATGCATGTCAGATTCCATTTTCGTGTACATGTATACATGTAAAAAAAGTACAGGAATTGTAGGAGATTATATTGCGAACGAATATTACACAGTTGGAATTGGAATGAAAATAAAGTTAACGGCAATCAAATTTTGTTTACAATTTTTAATCTGGCTGACAGTGCACAGCATCTACTTCAAAATATTTATCCCCCAAAACTTGGACACATAAACCTTTTCCTGTTTTTGCACAAGGGAGGAGGACCAGAATATGACTAATCTGAATAATCGGCTGGGGGGAATGGGTGTCTTATACCAAGACTAGGATGAAAAATTAATGGAAGAGAACAGTTCTCAGAAAAACACCCAGTACCTTGGGCACACTTAATCCCCTTTTTCCTGTTTGTGTGGAAGGGAGGGGGCAGCACTCTGACAAAATATACTGGCAGATGGCACCCAACTTTGGGGTGAACAGTCCCCAGAGTGAAGAATTCTCCGAAGGAATAAATAAAACACCCAGTACCCACAGGATTCACCTTGTTAATTACGCCCACTACAATGACTAACCCAATCAACTCTATCCTGGCTGTTATAGTGCCCCTATACCCTACGGGCATTGAAATATGCCATTCCGTGTCTATCGCAGCCTTTTGGAGACAGGGCAAAGAGAGGCGAGCATATATGCAGGATTAGTGGCCGCTGTCTCATGACAAATCCTGGTGACGTGCATGCTTATTGACAGTACCAGCAAATTTGAACCCAAGCTTGAAAAGAAACGGGTAGGAATGCAAAAAATAGCGTGGAGTAAGAGGAACCTGGGCCCTGTAGGATGAGCTGACTGTAAACTACCTTTGACGTAGGAATTCTGATTAAATACGTGGAAAAGCATCTTTTGCACCGAGTCCGTTCTATTGGGCAGCCATGGTTAGGAGAAATCAAATTACAAAAATGTACATAAACAAGTAAGAGTATAAATTTATCAATGATGACAAGTACCGCCACCTTTACATGCTGTAATTTGACAGTGCCATTTCCTAGTTTTCTCATAGACAAATAGACTCTGTTTACAGTTGTCATAACACTGATAGGATACGGGCAGTATAAATAATACAGTTTTCCTAGATACACCACTAAATTCTCTACCATGCAGTACCTAAGTTGGTTTGTCAAAAAATCAAGGCTTTCCTGGAAGAGCCTGAGAGAAGCGTAAGAAGAACCCATTTAAGTGGGCAAGCCCAGTCGCCAACAATGGCAATAAGCGGATTAAAAGGTCGACAGCATAAATCCTTTTCATTGTGCTGAAGGGGTGGAGGTTCCTTTTGTTCAACTATCAAAAGTATCCAGGAGGATTTCAGGGCATCCAAGTGCTGATGCATTGCTGCCCAAGAAACTGCATTCAGCAGATCAGAGTAAGACTTCCAAGAGGCCTGGAGCTCTTTCATCGACACACATGAGTAATTCCGCTACAATAACCGAATACATCTCTTGACAAACTACAGTACAAAAAACTACAAATGTCAGCGGCCATTTTCGGGGAAATTACAAATGTGGATGAAGTGGTGAGAATAGCAAAAGTGTACTTTTTTGTTTTCTTTTCCTTTGTTAATACCTATGATGCTCAGTTTTTACTAAGTACAGGTATAACACTCCATGCTGTGCACTGCTCATGTCACGTCTGTGGCACATGCACAAACCGGTACCATACCAGGATATAAATAATGCAGTCAGCTTTTCATGTTTAGGCCTACAGTACAGTGTACACTGCTATAGGTTAAATAAAATCTTTAACTTCAGAATGGTTGGTTTTCGCAAGCGAAGTTGTGGACTAAATCTTGATAAATCATCATGCATCTGGAAGTACCGGTAACAGAAAAGCCTAACCATATCAAATACACTGGCCATCTTGTAACTGAACAAAAGGTGCTGCAAAACTGCACAGTAATCACTGTGCAGAGTTGTGCCTTTATTTCTCCTCCTCTACTCTAAGTACAGAAGACCTAATATTTATCCAACTTAAAGTCACACAAATATTTTTCACAGTATACCAGTACATTTATGCACTGCATGTACGTGGATGGACCACTTTTAAGTAAGCACTAGCTCCCACTTCACTGAGTTCCAAATGGGTATTCAAGGGGACGTACATGTACATGGTTACAGTACCACCATTCATTTGCAGTGTTTGTGCTTCCTGGTTCAAGTGATGTCAGTCTAGAAAGGGGAAGGCAAGCGCAAAGGGAAGTGCAAGCATTTGTTATCTCATTTAAGCATTTGAGACTGACAACGTTTCCATAAGAAGGATTCCAAAATTCAATCATAGTGCAAAGAACATGGACAAGATAATCAATTTGGATATTTGTTATTATCATGAGAAAGAAGGAACTTTATAAGGCAAAAGTTGGGATCCATGAATGATTCACTAAGCACAGGATTTGAATGCGTCCGAATTTTAAACAATGAAATACAGAAATTGAACCACCAAGAATTTACATTAAGTTCTTTGTGATTAAGAATGGGAAGCTTACATACACGTACCCTCCACCTAAGACACGCAGCACCACCGTGATAAAAGAATTGATCTCAAACAGAATATGCTAAGATGCAAACTAAATACCCTGTGTACATGTACATCCACGGGATGTGGGCGTAATGCAGGGTGAAGTCTTGATATCTCCTCAAATGTTAAAATGGGATAATAGCTGCCTTTGTTTGTTAAGTCGTCATACACTAAAAAGCAAAGTGCAGAGTGCAGCACACCTGCTTGAACAATACTGAACCCCTTGGCCTGTTGTTTCCCCTCTAGACGGGGACACCCAACACCCAATGTACCCATTCGGAAAGTGTGTAGGTGGGCACACACAACTCCCTATCTGATCAAATGTTCGGGCTGGTTTGCAAATGTCCAATTCCTGTTTCACTTCTACTCCCTGTCATCGAAAGTCACCCAATACCCAGTGTCGCCCATTTCTGTAAGCGCTAGTGTGTGGGCGGCCTCTTGTGAGGGACCTTCCTCGTTGCTGGGTTTGCCCGGTTAAGGGGTGCGACTGGGTTCCAGTTCGGAGTTCGAGACTCTTCAGTCTCCGTAACAAGGCTCCTTACCCAACCAATGGCTGAAGAGGTGTAATTAATGAACTATGAGTGTGAGGTTTCAGTCCATGAGTGCAACCCACCTCTTACTGTACATGTCTTGCACTAAAGCGGGTTAGTAGGTACATGAAACTCCACTTCCTGGTTCAAAGACAATTCATATTTGATCTGCAAATTATCCAAGTATAGAACACCAAGAACTAGTCAGAGATCCTTATTTTGCCCACGCACATTTTTGGCCCATATGAACAACATAGAATACATTGTTAACCCTGCACTCAATTTGTTATTTTATATATTTTTTTTATTTTGATATATTCACACAAGCACTGTTCAGCATTAGTACAACCAAATACATGTAGTAGCAAGCAGTAGACGAGCATTCTGTCTTTTGATATCAATTCATTATTAAAAGGACTTTTAAATTATGAAGTGCAGTAGGTACACAGTATTAACTGGGGTTGTGACAATGCAGATTTAAGCTTGATGAACTGACTGGCTGAATCACATTTTGTAAGTGTTGGAATGAAAATGTTTTTGCCAAAGCCCTGGCATGGTAATGGCATGCCATCGAGTATTCATTGGTATCTCCATGGTCAGCTGCTCATCCATGCATGACCATTGTTGCTCTGCCTGTACACACTGAGTGCATGTGCTGTACATGTACTCTGTGTATAGTGTAATCTTGAACTTGTACGATGTACATGTTTGCTTGTACATGTATGCCATGATAAAATATGCAGTGGTGAAGCATATGTTGTCATCCATGCATAAAGTCAGGATACAAGCTACTGTACAGATATCCATGGGCTACTCAACCTACAGTCCCATTCAACAACTGAGGGCAGCAGATACAGTCTACATGACCTGCACAAAATGATCGTGTACATGTATTGCATACATCATTAAAATGTACATGTATTGCATGTATGCTCCTTGAAAAATTGGGAAATGAACCAAGTGGGCAGGTGAGGGCGGTATACCACCTCTGTGGCTGTGTTCAATTAACAGAACTCAGACAGGTTTACACACCCTTCAAACACATGGTTAATCCAAAAATTTGCACCTACTCTGAGAGTTCTTGGAGGTGTTTCAAAAGTGTGAAAAACTTCTGTAATTTACTAATACCTGACTAATTCCAGGTCTCTGTTTTTTCTTCATTTCTCAATGCAGATTCACAGCAAAGATAGTCTAAGCACTGCTGAAAAAAGATACCAGTACGTAAGTCTACATACGAATTGGGTCTTAAGCTTAGAAGCCCTAAGTTGTTCAAATAAGTATATTCATTAACCAACTGTAACTTTTAATTCCCTAAAGCCCAATAAATTTCGAATCTTCTGGCATTTGGTAATATGATTCTGCTGTCTAGCGATAATTCTAAGACGGCCAGGATTCTTAAGATAAGTAAATGTAAACTACAGATGCAAATTAAACCTTATAACTGTTGTAATTTCATGGAATGAAATTATATTTTTTTATGTAAAAATTGTACATTCTGCTTATGTTCTAGAATATGTTTGAACATACAGTATATTTTACTTTTTGAAACCAATTTGTAATTTATTCCCCTAAAATTACAAAATACTGTACATGTAGATTGTTTCCTGATTTTACAGCTTTCAGAGCTATTCATAGTAAACTTTTTGGGTACAGATACTTAAGGGTGGGTCCGGTACAATATTCAAAGGGGGGGCACCAGTTGTTAGACTATCAGGCATCAGCCATTCGTAGCCACTCCCTCCCCCGCTTCCGCCACCAGTGTCCAAAACCAATATTTTGGGATTCAAGCTAGCTGTAGCCCTGTTTCACACTTTGCCTTTAAACGATTAAGAATTCTGGCAGGTAGGTAGGCTCAATTTCACAAACACGTTTAGTGCAAATTTTCATCTCTATTTGTCAGAATAAATATCTCAGATTACACTTACAATTTAATAAACACTACACAAACAAACATTTCGGCCTATGACATCTTGTGTCCTAGTACCAACGAGAACAGAGTGAGTTCCTTCTACATATGTCTTGTTCTAGTTTCTTGAAGACTGTACCTTTCTGCTTGGTCATAAAGTGTGACCCCTTTCCCCCTCCAGCCCTCCCAGGCCAGGTGTCACGCTTTTAAAAAAAATCCAAAATAAAACCAAATTTTGCAGAATTTGTTGCCTTACCTGGGAGTGTGATACCACGAGTTTGGGATTAAGTTCGAAGAAAAAATTCTACAGACTCGGAGTACATAGATGCATGTACCGGTAGGCTGGGCCAAGGGCCTACATTACAAGTGACAGCTTGGTCATAAACTATGTCCCATTTTCCTCTTAATTCCCTGAAGTGTCTCGCTGTAAAAGAGGAATCTAAAATAAAACCAAACTGTAGTCATACGAGAGTGTGACACCAAAGTGAAACACGTAGGCCCTATTCCATAATTCCAAGTAAGGACTGAGCATGCTAAACCTATTGCCAATGCCATGATCGCAGAAGCACTCATGACTTAGTTTTCATCCTTTATCTCCTTCCCCAAAACTTTTGTTTTACAATCTGTAGTGGCTAATCCTCAGTTGCAAAAGTTATTTTTACAGAATTTCATCATCATAACCAAAATCTTGTATTACTTACATCATTTCCAAGAAGTGTTCTCCGATTACTCCGAAGTTAGTCGACTCGGTTTCATCAACTTTTTGACACTGCATGTACACGTGCAGAGCCAAAATTCAATAGGCGCCCCAGACATGCCGGAGGCTTTTATCGTCTGCTCGCTGTATCACACTGACAGAAAGTTGCTTGCTGCCCTCTTGTGTTTAAATGTGACAAAACTTTCTACATAAGGGTCCAGTCCACTAATTCAAGCCCCATTGAAAACAGTGTAAAATCAGCACCGTTCAGGGCCCAATAGCATGCACGCCAACATCCCTGAGATTTCTGAAACACAAATGAAATTCTTGTCTGGTCATTTATCTTTCAATTTCTTTTCAATTTTTTGCGGGTTAACCAATTACATTTTTAATTATTCCCACAAAACGAAATCACCCCCCAAAAAGTGATTTTTCCGAAGTCTGATTGCAGCCATTTTTCAAGTGGCAACCCTCAACTTTCTCGGGCACTTAGGACCATTTTTCAACCGTAGTTTTTAGCCCTTCTGTCCTCATATGAAAGCTAAAAGACCCAGGGAGTTGATCCTGGCAACGATTTACACAATCTCACCATTTTGGGGGCCAAACAATCTCCTTTTCAAAAGATACTGCGGGGGGCACTTTTAATGCTAATGAGCTGGTCAAAAATTCTCACTTGAATTAGTGGTCTGCACCCATAAGTGGTGTGTCCCCGCCCACGCCTTTTTGGGGGGGTTCCAATAATTTTATCTAGCGCCCTCGTTGGCTTTATTTTGTGGGAGTTAGTGCTGGTTCTCTTTGCATATATTTTTATTTCATTATTTGTGATATAATGCCCGTAAATTTTGTTTGATTTTTAGAGGAATTTTCATTTAATATCCGAAGGCTCAACTATTCCTTCCTCCATGGTTTCACATTTGTTTTAAACCTTAAGGTTCTTGTATTGGATTCATTGTTAGTCAGCTTTGGGAAAAATATTCCCTTTTTGCACCACCAACTGAGCTGGGAAGAATAATTTGAAGTTCTTGATGCAGTGTCGAGAGGCTGATTTTATTCAAACTTCCTCTGTTTTTTGGAACAAGTCCAAGTCAGACGGCAGCCTGAAGCAGTTTGGCTCAGTACCAACAAGACATGATTGAGAATCAGAAAAAACTCTCAAACAAGCTGAACAGCTGCTTGTATAAAAACAAAGCACATTATACAAAAACATATTCAATGGGTGCATAGGTTCAAGCAGTAAGGTGAGGTAACAAATCTTGGCTCCAAGGTGAAAGTCTGAATTTGGCACAGGTCTAGGTGTTGACGTTTTGGTTGAAATGTATGTTATGTGTAGTCTCTACAGATCACTAGAAAGTCCCAAGACCGCATTAATATCCATTTCTTTTTATTGCGCTTACATATAGTTCACTTGTGATACAAAGCACATGCATTTCCATGTCTTAGTTGGAAAATAGCAGTATCTCTGATTTTTTATTGCAGTCAGTGAAATTCGAATAGATTTCTGGCTTGATGAAACTCTAGGATTTCATTTAGAATCACATCTTTTTTCAGTGGATCAAAAGGTTTTCAAATATTTTTAATTTTGGTCACATTTAAAGGTCTTTACACTATGATGGAATTAAATTGATACATTTGCAACATGTACCACACATGGCATTCTGATCAATGTGCATATCTCCATACAAGCCAGATATTAATTTCGATTTGTGGAACACTGTGTAATTTTTAAGATTAGAAGTATACAGTACAGTGACTGCAAGTTTTGCCTTTCCTTAATATGCATAACTGTTTATTCTGCACTTTCTTTGAACCTTCTTAGAAGGCACGGCCACGACCGCTAGATTACCAAGATTCAAATAGGTCAATATATATATCTCTCGAACAAATCATCAATAAAATTACCAAAACCAACTGAATTTATTCTCAAGTGTTCTCTTATTTATTTTTTGTCTTTGAAGTCTCCATAGGAAATAAATAAGCCCAAAACATGAACAGTAGCAACAATACATAAAGCTTTATTGGAAACTATAATTCATTTCATGTACAACACACAAACATTCAAGAAACATGAGTTTTATAAGTAACAGACCTTTACAATAAGCATATCAATGACCAGTTAATGTACCAATGAGTGATGAGAATGCATTTGCAAAACGGGCAACTCAAACTAGTGCGGCACCAAGAGTTTGCAACATGTTGGCCAATCACGATGCACAAAATCTGTCGACCCTTTCCAAATGCGCATTGGGTCGACAGATTTCGCCCACTGTGATTAGCCAATGCATTGCAAACTCTTGGAGTCACTATTGTGACCTGCCCGTATTGAAACATGCAAGTTCAAAATTAATACAGCTGCTTCTCAAACAAGTTTGCTTAGAATATGAATTCTACCCTGCTAGATGTGTCTTGCATTTCTAGTGAGATCTGGAATAACTACATGCGCTGCTGTAAAAGAATACCCAGTACAATACGCCCTTGCTTGGATATTTGGGAATATAAAATCTGTTAAGTCCCAAGTTCCAGGAAAAATGGCACCCTCCCACTCCCGCCCACCTCTGTCCATCTCTGTTACTGTCGCCACAGAAATTGATCGCACAGGCTAGTCCCCACTTTTCAGAGGATTTGAAGAAATAACCGAGAGGCTCATTGACAATTGAGTAAATGTAATTCTGACGAGCTGATCCAATATCAACATGGCCTCGATGATACGGGAGGGGCACCGCCCACAAGTCAAGTGTGGACAATGTTGTCTAGTGTGCCACGCAAATTACGTGTGTGTGCCACTGCCCAGGCTATTACTGTGTTAAGGGGGCAATTCCTTATGTTTGGAAAGTCAAAATAGAGTTATGGGGCCATAAACTTGTCCCCAGGATGGTTTTGGCTCCCAAAAGATCTCAAATGTGTGTTTCTACATACCTGTGTGTCCCCATAAACTATGGAACAAATATGCGCGACTTTGTTTTCTTCACCAAGGAAGGAAATATGCACTTAGTGGGATGGTAATTGCCAGGTAGTTCTTGAGAAACAACACTCTACTGTAATTTGTCTCCCAAGTCACATGGCATCGCTCTGCTGTCAATACCGAACTGCCACCCCCACAACTGTGGGAGTATGACCGTGCTGCGTGTGAACTGCTATGATGAAAACCGCGATTAGGGCAATACGTCTCTTTTGGGATTTTAAACAAACGTGGGTATTAGCAAACCAGGCTGGAGGCAATTTTTCCAAAGGAAGCAACAAAGTCACCAGAAACCTTTTTAAATTCATAAAGCGAAAGGCTTTCTTAAATGTTAAGCTCTGTTGCTGAGTTGTCAAATTCACAGTTGTACCGTTGAAGGTTTTATTTGGATTTTTTCCAGTTCATTTTTTAAAAGCAAATTTGAGTTTTGTTTTTGCTTCCCTTTTCAAGTCGCATACTACTTAAATATGATGCGAATGCATAGAACTCAATATGTTTTTAACATCACAAGGAATCTAGCCATGGTAAATTTCTATAAGCACATTTTCATTATTCTTGACTAGAAAACAAGGTGAGAATGTGCCTAAGACAGTACCAGAGAGGGTACAATGTTTCAGAGAGAAAAAAAATGGACAAAAGAATTTCAGGAGCAACTCATTAAAGTTGTAACTTCCCACCTACATACAGCCACTGCCACTCTCTGCCGGTAAAGGCAGCTCTAGCAAAACACTAATTGATGACTGATAGGACAACTGAGACGGCATTTTGTTAATTGTGCTGTACGTCAAGCCTACGCAGATGTCCTCCAATTTGTCAAAGTCCAGGCAACATCTGGACTGCTATGAAATGGAGGAAAAACAAGGTGGGTTTCAGCAACAGCAGAGCTGTGAAATGGGCCGCATTGAAAGTAGAGTGTACAGAACTGGCAAAAATTCAGAGGGAGGTTTGAAAAGGGGTGTAGATTTGGAGGCGGCAAAGATGAACACAGTTCATTGTCAGGATAGAGGGTTTGCATGGCTGCCATCTTTCAGGGAACAGAACTGCCCCATAAGATCGCTGCCAAACACTCTACAGCATGCCCTCGAAGGTGATGGTGCTGCTTAAACTTAGAGACTAGGTTTACAGAATGTGAATCCCCCGCACCCTAAGTGCAAGAACAAATGAGGACGCGTGGTATCAAGAGTGAGGACCTGAGAACCAAACGAAATCCACACAGTGCAGGTACATGTACATGGCAGAGGCACTGTTTGGACTTCTTACCGTCCACACAAGACATCCTGCCAGCTGAACAACTGACTCAGACTAATTTGTGGATACTTGCAAAGAGTGAAAGAAAAGGTCAACGGCACCACGGCACATCCTGATCAAACGAGCGCTTGCAATATGAGTGAACTGCATTCTCTCTTCACTGTTTCTTAACTGCAAGAAATTTTAAAAATGTCCACATACTGGGGGTGCAACGCTGACAGGGGTGCATGGTTACTGCTTCAGAATGCTATAAGATGACAGAAAACACTTTTGGGTTTACACACAGAGGGGCGAGTAATAATGACAACCCGAGGAATCAGCGGCTGCATTGTGGCCTGTCCTTGCCTACAGTATTCTCCTCATACAGGCAATCATAACTTGATCACCCCGGGGCCGATGCAGAGCTCTCGCTGCATACCGATAGTGAAATGGACAGTGTTTGTTGGGGTTCCAGGTGCAAATCTCACGTCAGCCCAAAGGAAAAGTTACTGCTTCCCCCACAATGTAAGGCTCGATTCCAAATTGGTGAAGGAGGGAGTCAAACTTGGGTCAAAATCAGGCCCCCCAAAAAAGCCCAAGTTCAGACCCCCAAAATTCGGATAACAGCCGTCGGTAACAGATCACTACTGAAGACCTGCTTTGCCCACACATTTGCCAAGGCAGCTTCTGATTAACCCTGGGTTTTTCTGGAAAAACAGAACATCTCCCCTCTCACCACAGTTTGAAATTCTAATCTGTCGACTAACCAAAGTTTGTAATCTGCAGCACGAGCTAACAAAAAGTTAGGCCAATGTGCACAAACGACCTCCTTCAAATGGTTCCAGGAAGAACTCCTACGCCCATAGGCCAAGTGAATACAGTCTGCTGTTTGAGGGACTAGTAATTGTAAAATCTGGTTGTTTTTTTATTTTTACTTTTTTTGCCGGTACATGTATGTCCACGAGGGCTATCACATTTTGGGGGAAGAACTTCAGAATGGCATCTGTCCATGTGAGTTTATCGGTACTAGTCTTTCCACATTTTGTGACCAAGGGTCAATCAGACATTCCAAAACTATTTTGTTATAATTCTGGTTGAGGCTGTTCTGGCTGTTCTAGAATGTGTCTGAGCATTCTGAAGTTATTCAGCATGACATCTTCAAGAAACACTAACTGCACATCATAACAAGGACCTGTCACAGAACGGTCTCCACAGAATGCACCACCAGATATTACCCAGTAACATGCTGGAAAGCTCAATGATGAAGAAAACTCCAACATTTGTGAAAGAAAAACAAATTGTAATCCACCCCCCTCCCCCCAACACTTCCAATTCCTTTTCTGCAATCTTACAAAAAGCACCCATAACAACAACCAACGACAATGTAATAACAGCCTCCTTTGTGCATCTGGTTGAAGCAGACAGCAATGCTACAGATCCTGCCTTCACTTCAATCTCTAAAAGTGGACAAAACCTTGCATATATGCTCCCATTCCAAACGTGAATCTGGATACTGCACTTGTGAAATAATTGCGACCCTTGGTGCACAACGCACAGTACGTACAGCCCGCCCGTTTCCCTCAGGACCCCCGTTACACTGCATCCAATTGAATAAGCATCCGGTGTACACCTTCAGTTGCTAAATCACAGCAAAGGATGTTTGAAAAAATATTTATAATTTCCGAAACCTACGTCATGGAAAAACACGAATAAATGTCGCGTCCAGTTTACAGGTGTGATGAGTTTCTCCTGTTAGAGCCACAATGCAGCTTCTTATCATAGGCTTATTGTACGCATGTACTGCATTGGACTTCCATGGATGAGACCCTACCTTAAGTACTAATAAGTGATGGAAAAATGGGCAGGAACAAATTCTGGTGATGGACCACTTTTGGAATGTGGCCACATATGCTCTGGACTACGTTTTGGAGGGGGAAAAATAAATTTCAACATTTTTTAGACATCACTGTAAACAATTTTATTTTATTTTTTTTTTAGAAGCTTCATGGGAAAATAGAAAATCTACTTGGCTTTTTATTTATTACTTGGAGTTGGACAAATTGGGAAAGCACAGTTTAATTTTAGACATTTGCTTTTTGAGGAGTAATTAAGCTTTGCACAAACAGCCAAAAGAATATTTTGACATGACTGAAGTTCTATTTGCCCAATTTTTCATCTGTATGTTACACATACATGTAATACACCTCCTGTATGTGCACAAAACTTTTAACTGTGACACATCATTTTTTTGAAGTCAAAATATTACAACTGTTCGTCATCATCAAACAAGAGAAAACTTAGTTGAGAGAATAATGTGGAACCTTGCACAATGAATGAAGTCAGCATAGCATATTTACAACAAAGAAAATGTATTGTACATCTTTGGTGTGGGAGACAGTGAAACAACTTGTTTCTCTATATTTATCAACAAATCATCTGGAAAGTAAAACACAAGCAAAAGAACCAAATTTCATCCTTTCGAAACAAGGTTAGCCAAGTGAAAAACTACCATGGCCAAAGAAAGAAAGAAAAAAAAATTCAACCAAACTCACCACTTAAGTGGAATTCATGCGGTGTTACTCCATGCAAGTCAGCTCGGGGTCTTTGAATCCATGCTATATAAATCCACAGGCAGATTTCAGACAGAATCATATCCATACTCCTCGTCGTATACCTACAAGTACACAATATCCACTGCACCATATGGGCAAGTTACCAGAACGTGCCAAGTCTTACAAACACAGTCCATGTGCTCTCGCAAGCACAGGTACATGTAGTGTGTGGCCAATATGGACCGCTATGACTAATATTAATAATGGGAAGGCAACCCACGGGTTTGATCACACAGGTCTTTTTTTTTTTCTGTTCGATTTTTTTCTCTCTTTTTGGAGTTTTTTGTTTTCAATACGGAGAAGAGGGGGTGTTGCGGTGCCTCACCAGTGCAAGGATGCGAAGGAGAGGGAAATTTGTTGTGCGTTTTGGCAGGTGCCGTGCATACTCAATAATTGAGGGGGGTGGGCGGTACCTTGTGCGTTGTTAGAATGAAGTTGACCCCCACTCACTGTGGAAACAAGGGGGGGGGGAAGGAGGGCTGTCATATGGTAAGAGTAACCCTAATGAAATAGTGCCGATGAGCCAGTACTCGTGTGTGTGTGGGAAGTTACAGGAAACAACTCCAGTTGGTGATCGCTGGGCCCACGTCGATTGGTTTGCAGAATAGCTTCAATTTACAGGTGACGCACCGGTACGTGCACAAATGCACGGCCGTGAATTGCACCGTGGGATCAAGTTGCGGGGGGGGGAACTATGTCACTGCTGCACTGGGCGAGCATCAATCTCGTTTTTGACAGGTCCAGCAATATTATCAACGGAATCTTGGAATACTCCTAATTGTCTGAATGAAAGGGTGGAACTGAGCTCCTGGTTCTCAATATCACCAACCATTAATCACCAACCATTTTCAAAACAGGAATAAGGCCTAATCTAAAAATGAGACGTTTTTCTCTTCTGGGAATTTCAACACTGGCAGAGTAAAGAATTTTTGTCTTTCGTTTTTTTTAACAAGTCTGAAAGTCTTTTTTCACCCCAGAACATCATCCATGAATTCATTGTGATCAGGATGTTCGCATGTGTTCTGTTGTGTGAGAAAACAAAATCAAGGATGGTTCTCACTGTTAATCCAGGGTAAAGTATGCACTCAGGCTCAGCTGAAATAACTGACAAGAGATTCAACATCTCACGATTAGATTGAAACACTAGGGCTGTACCGAATATCCGAATACTTGATCGATTGTCAAATATTCGAATATTATTTTTCAAATTTGAATATTCGAATGTGAAATTCATGAAAAGGGAAAATTTTCTTTTGCTTTAAATGAAAAAAATTGCACTATGGAGGCTTGTTTCAAGCAGATTCAAATGAAAAGTGTTGGAAATCTTACAATGATTTAAAAAGTAAATTATTCATTAAAGGAATAAAAATTTTCAACAGGGCAAGAAGTCTTGTTCATCTCTTAAATCTTGCTAAATCGTGGCTGGAGATACTCCCAGATGTGAGAAGCTATTATATTGATCATAATGTACAATTGTGTGCATTATTGCAACTGATTTTGTATATGGTTTGTTCGTCAACAATCTGCCAGACGATACAACCGAATATTCGATCAAATTAAAGGTCGAATATGCAAACAATGAATTATTCGAACTGACTCAGCCCTACGAAACACACAAGCAAAAACATAAATTTAAAATGATCCTATTAATAAATACATCAATATATTGAAATCAATCGGCTGAATAAATATTGGAGCAGCAGAGCAATTGACAAAAAAGAACTATAAAATAACCAAGACTTGGCAAGAAAACAAGAAAATTCAATTCAGTTACAAGAACGACTGAAAACATCAATAAATATATTGTAATTAATCATTACCCACACTCCCAATGGAGCTAGGACTGGAACACAGATAAAATGCATGCAAGGTGTCTCTACATGAGTGGGCCGTGCAAACACACTGTGCAGACATACATGTACATGTACTGCATTTTACCAGCAATTGCATTCCACAAACATGAGTGGGAAGCTGGAATTAATCTGCCAGAAAACAAGATTAACCATCCAAAGGAAAACTGGCGAGTCTCATCCATATAGTGGCGTGGAATGTACCGGTAGCAGCACACTGCTGTTGCTTTGGCGCTGACCAATCAGTGACAGGGAAGCAAATTTTTTGCTCGACACTTGTCTTCAAGCAAAAACCTAACAATAGAGCTGTCCAACTGTCCACACTCTGGGCAAAACTTGATTCCCGTTGATTTAAGCATACAGCAGTGTACCATGTTCAGGAACGGAGCTATCAATATTGATGAATAAACTGGCCTGTTGCAATTTTCTTGGAAAGAATCTATCAATAAAACAAAAACCACAGAGAGAAACAAGGAAGTAAGGATCTCTTTTCACTAACTGTCCAGGGACTAGGTCTTCATTCCTTCTAAGTAAATACTGACCACACAAATAATCACAACTTTGGGAATTCATTTACGTGTAAATTGGACATTTAAAAAACTGATGTTTGTCCCCATTACTTCATGAACCTCTGGATGTAGTACAGTGCAACTTCCTAGCGTAAATTTATTAAAGTGGTTGTGCTTACTTCTGTTGTGCCAAAATGAAAAAGTCATGTGCACACATACATGTACATATAATTTTTACGTACACTTTACATACATTGTACTGTTATGTACTAGATACATGTACATGTATATGAGTGTAACATATACAATATTTATGAAATTACTTTATGGCTCAGCAAAACACAAAGAAAAATGTCTTGACATTTTTTTTCAAATTTATGCAAGCAGCTTTTAATATGACACTTTACGGGTTTACAACGATCCGTCTTACCGGTATATGCACATTTACAATCATGTGCTTGCCACAAAAAAAACAAACAAACAAACACCAATGACCATGTATTGGAGTTGTGCAAATCCTTTGACTCGTCTCCCAACTCCATTCCCCTCCAGTCAAAAGGGGCATTTTGTTTCTTCTGACTAATTCCCCTCTACCCTTCAATAAATTACCACCCACCCACTCCCGGTCAATGCTCAAGTCCCCCCCCACACACACATACTCCACGATTACTCAACAGATCATTGCTAATGTGGGTGGAATATTGGAGGGGGGGAGGTTTCCCAATCAGCCGGAACACAGTGAAGCGTGAAATGCATAAATTTGGGTTCAAACTCCTGGTATCTTGGAAGCAACAAGAAAATGCCTGATATTAAAAATGATACTTTTCATGTACCACTTCATGTACATGTACATGTACATGTACGACTAAAGCACAGGCAAAACAAAATCTGGATTCATCAGAAAAAAATTATCAAACAAACCAACAATGCATGCAACGAACACAGCTGCCGATATGGTTCATGTAGATGTACATGTAAGTAACAAAACCTTTATCATCGGTACACAGACATGTCGTCTGAAAACAAAACAGAAAGTGTACATTTTGGTTGGCATGCTGAGAGTGTGGAATGATTTGTGACTTGCAGCAACACGGACTCGCAACATCTTGCACCGGCGTTTGTCTCCCAGAGGTCATTTTTTAACTGTACAGTCATATCTTGCCTTGCCTAGAGCATACATCAATACATGTACCGGTACATGTACATGAACATCGCATGTCTGTTTTCACCAAATACTGTACCATGTGCTCTGCATCTGGAGCGTTGTTGTAAATTACACATATGACATTACACTTGTGAAAGTTGGAAAAAATCACCAGTGTCTAATTTTTTTTTTTTTTTCAATAAAAGGATAAGTGTTTGAGAATGTTTTTGCCATAATGTAAATAAATGCACAGTATGTACTGGGAAATTTAAGCCCTGCCGAACACTGGACTGCGGATTTCTCCTACTGAATGCTGAACTGCAGCTGTGACTCCTAAACTCAATCGGCAAACATCCCTCACAACTGCACTCCAACTTGGACTTGCACAATAGTTATGAGGATTCAATGTCTGCTCAGAGAGCACTATCGTTTAACATGAGCAGTTACTTTTCAAACATCAACAGATGGCGGGTTCAAATTCCCCATTCTGGGCAAGAAGAGTTACGTTTACATGTACGGTAAATCCAGGCTCACGTTATCCACATGCACACCGATCTGACAGATTCTTGTAAGGAGCACCACAGGAGTACAGCATTCCAAATCATCATCCACTTTATGAAAGGCCCAAATATTGTATCATTGGACGTACATGTACATATTTTTATTTTCAATTACACGTACATGCACAACAAAATGTCTGGTGGAGTTGATCAATTCTTGCTCTCAGGTCTTCCATTCTTTTCAGGCAAAACTCAAATAGTTGTGACTAGCTCGAGGACCAAGTTTTGTTGAAGACGTCTTGGGGATCCCTATGGAAACCTGTACAAAGCATTGCGTATGGCCCATTCGTGTGGGGCCATACACATACATGTACATTGTATAGGCAGAACCCAAGTGTTTTAGTTTAGAAGCAATGACAGCATGCAGTACCCAGAGTTTTCAACTGAATGTGTACAAAATCATAGCATGTCGGCACGCCCACTGCTGCAACAGAGACATGCAGATAAAAAAAATTGCCCTTTTGAAATTAATTAAAGAATGATGCATTACGGTACACCCATGGAGTAGTCATTCGTGTACCTGTGCTGGTACCCATACCAGCATATCTGCTGCCGTCTACTTCCAACCACCCCCTCAACAGTTTAAGCCATCCCTAAACCTTGTCTCATCCCAAACAATGCAGAGGTGGTGGGTGGAATATGATCGAGACACCCTTGCCTGAGTGTCTGTACACCATATGGCCGAGCCATAAAAAATCTATAAATCGCCCCCCCATTCTAGACTGAGTCTGTTGGCTTTGGCACAGAGCAACGCAGCAGTGGGGGCAGAGGGTGGGCGGGGACAGAGTTGGTGGATGGGATGGAGGCAATTTGAATATGTGAGTATCACTTAAACATGACTCCCGAAGGTTTTAACATCCTAGATTCTCCTCTTTCTAACAATTAGCATGTTTTCTTCATGGAGCTACCTGATTGGAAGCCAATGGTCGCGAGATTTTCTCAGTGTCTACTTTCAACTGGTATAGAGTGAGATCTAATTGCTGGCACAGAGGAATTTCCTTACTCAGCCTAACACCAATTATCATCATCAGAGGAATCAGCTTAACACCAATTATCATCATCAGAGGAAATGTGCAAATGGTGTAAAAGCCTTCTGGCCAGCTACGGTATGTGTCCTAGAAGTTTCCTGGTGTGCACAAAATATTTGGTTGTGTAAGTAAAATCCAGGATGCACTGCCGCACAATGCTTATGCACAAACACACCCCCCAGCACGGAAATTCATAATCAAATATTCACGAATAATCTCTCTGGCAAGCTGCACGATATTTTGCGGGAAGGCACATGTGTGTGCCAAAGCCTCTATTCCCCCGGGTTTCATTTCTGCTGTGAGCCCGGAAATGCGAGTCGATTCCATCCGTCTGTGTTCAGTTGCTGATATACAGAAAACAAAATCCTTCGTGGTGGGGCACATGAATGAAAGTTCTTAGGTGACTAGACAACTACACTTCCGCCCCCCCAGCTCAGCTGCCATTCCCTCCAGTAGATTTGTCCCTTTCCACCCGCAGAGTTTTGATTTGTCCCGTCTTCACTGACTTCATCCATTAACCCCAACGTTTCAATGCACATGTACCTCACTGGTTTTAATACACTGCACGCATACTGTAGTGACGCTACATGTACCTTAATAGCCGAATGCAAGAAGAGCAACTAATGGATGGCTTTGTAGTGATGGTCCTACTGCATTTTAATTTAGATTTCTTTTTTTTTCTGGATGTTATTCAAGTTTCCGGTGACATTTCTGTTCACCAACGGACTTACATTTACCACAAAAATGTTATCAAATTTCAAAGTCACTCGTGTTGACCCAAATGTACTAGTAATGTACATACATGTATGTATGGTATGCACCCAAACACCGTTTTAATGTTTTTGTCTTTTAGCCATACAGGTAGTTAATGCCGCTACATGTACTTATTGTAAATTTTTTTTTTTTTTTTTCTGAGCCTTTGTCATATACAGTTTGTCCAAAAATTTAGCTGTAGACGAATAATAATAATAATAAAAAGAACCATTTTTGATTCAAATCCAACTTTCTGGCATTACTGTTGTGACACAAATAAACTCTCTCAACAATGTTTTTGTAAATGCTGACTCGGCTCTTTCTAAAAACTCTTGAGCCCTTAAAAACTAGGGTTCCCATCTGTCCCATAACTGAATTGCTTGTTTAAATCCAGGAGGGAGGGGGTGGTATACATGTCCATACCCCGTTTTGGCGGGTATGGGCTATTGCACCATTCCCTTCCCTCTAATTTTTGGGGTATGAAAAAATTAAGATGGATTTTGAGCAATTTTCCAGACTTCCTACTACAAAAAAATAGCTATGGAGACTTGATTTACATTTACATCACCCATCCCCTCCCCCCACACAAGTTTATGCCACTGGTTTCTACAACCAGGAGTGGGGGTGAAGCCTTGTTTTCTTGACAGGATTTGCTCTGTCAGATAGGTGTACATGTAGGTGGTTTCAAGCAATACAAAGCTTCCTCCATGCAGTTTCAAGGCTACCTGGGTGCTGTCCCTCAGGAAGGCCCGAGGGCATGCATAAAATGAGAAGAGAAGGGAGAGCCACATGTAGGGGAGGGGTACAATGTATGTACTCCTTGCTTTTAAACAGGGGTAGTGATTGGATCTCCCTCCCTGCTTTTAGGGGAAAAAATGTGAATTTTGAAGTAATCTTCTAGTTTTCCCACAGCCAAATCATATAGCACTGAAAAGCAGTGAACAGTACGTCATTCAACCTCAATCTTGAAATTCTCCTCAAATTGCCTCCACAACTGTGGCCTCAATCCTCCAAAATCATCCATTGTTTCTTGAATGTGTTGAATTGAGGTATGATCACTATTTAAAAGCCTTCAAAATCTTCCCCCCCAACTCAAATGTCAGAATGTTACAGCAGTATAAATAATAACACAGCAACAAGTTTTTGTGATCATAAAGCCTCAATCATTCAGAGGAAGCTTTGCCAAGAGTTTGGAAGGTTAGTTTGCTCACAAATTTTCCTACCGGTCTTGACCACCAATCACTTGAAATTTGTACCATCCCAGAAGTTCCAAATACAAGTGTGACCCCAACTGGAAATCCTACACTGACCTCTACATCCTTTCGGTCAGAATTTGGTAGCCGGCAATCGGTCCAACCAGGTTGTACCGTGATTGGAATGATGCCAGGTCAAATCCGCCTCTGTTGGGGGCCTTGATCTCACCACTGCCAAACTGTTTCGGTTGTTTGAAAGCGAAAAACTGGTAGCGATGTGGCTTGCCGCTCGGTGGGCTGGGGGGTTTATAGCCTGTCAAAAGTAACATTTACACATCTTCACATAAAGTCTTGAAAAAATATTATGCATCTGAATATGAATAAATTCAGACAGGGAACATGTTAATGTAGATCAAAAAAATAATAAAGGGAAGAGACATATTGAGTTTTAAAAATTTCAGTTATCAATTTAACACATTCTTAGCAGTTATCTTTTAAACTGTGAGAATAATGCAGAGAAAAACAAACCATGGGTGGGGGACATCTCTGTCAACGCTGATCTTCACTAGAATAGACCGATCCATTTAGCTCCAACCCATATTCTTTCGACCAATTACAGCAGTGATTTATGTCCAACAAGAGGCCACAAAAACTTGTCCTACATATACATAAGTATGCAAGTTGATGACACACACAGCTACCAGTACAACATGTAGAGTGGCACAGGAGAGAAGCATGTGTTAATTGCCTACATGTACATGTATTTGTGAAGGAGGTGGGCCTAACTGGATCAGTTTAATTATCAAAACAAAACCATCACAAGCAGCATCTTGTGATGGACGAACAACAGTGATTCCAAGTACCTGTACATGTGTACATCACACTGTCTTCTGAGGAGACTAATAAGCCTCGAGCCGGACCAGGAGAGGGCACAATTTTCTAAGCAACGGAGGTTCCTTTGGTCGGAACAGAACTTTGCCGGCTCCTGAGCGAATGCGAAATGCATGTGTTACGGTCGCATCGCGACCAACTGAGTGAACACTCCTGACTAAGAGGGCTCTTTTCAACCGATGAGGGGGTGCTTCTGCTCGAGACAGACAGGAAGAAACCAAATGTTTCCTGAAAAATTTTTCAGTCTGTTAAACTTTCAAAACCTGTTTACATTCCCCAAACTGTAACTACCGGTTATGCCCTTACCAAGTATCTCATTTTCAGAATTCGTGTTGCTGTGGTATCCATGAGCAAAATCTTCCTCCTGAGAGCAAAAAGGTCAAGGAAGTAAGAAAAATACTTCATACGGGGGGCATGGGGGGCACAGATTATGATAGGGAACGCAGTGACAAATTTCATACATCATGCACACAGTAAAAGATGGTAAACTTGAGGAAAGAGTTCCATACTGGACCACCAAAATTTCAAAGGTTTTAAGCACCTTCAAGTTTGTCCAACCGGTACCTTCGACTCCTTTTCCCCATTGAAATCCTGCTAAAATTAATGGGCATCCCCGTTTCACACTTAGTTGAGTTTGTGACATGCAAAAGTTGTGGTGGTTTAATATAAAATTCTTCCCAAATCTGAGGTTTTGGATGACTTGTGTGTCTTCATCTCTGAGACTGTCTACTTTCATGTTGGTCTTGCATAATGTTTATGTGAAATAAGATTTGTCCTTTCACAATGTGATTGATCCACTGTATGTTTATTGTGAGTTTTTTTAAGGTTTACATGTAACTTGAATGACACGTATCTGAGGTCCCAAAGTGCTTTTTTAACAACACAAGCTTTGGTTTTGTTTGTTCAGCTGTTCCAATTAAGCTCCAGTTCCGCAGGAGAGACCAGAATAACATGAATTAGCATTTTTTGCAACCAAAACCTCCCGTCACAGCCCACACAAAACTTTCATAATGGAAGAAGTGAAACCCACTGTGAAAAACATTACCACACATACATCACAGCGTCTGGTGTCAGACATTTCCAGGATTGCGTTTCTCATTATTTGGGTCACTGAGTGGAACATTTGCATATTATGGGTAAGTTGCTTTCGTGAAACACACCCTTGCAAAAATTTCTTCAGGCCATTCATGCGGCAAAAATTGCATCTCCAACAATATTCTCCAGGCTGAAAGTGAGAGGGATATCTCGCGCTGTAAAATGCAGATCTGTGAAACCGAGACAATACTTACCGCGATGTTAGTGACTAGCCAGTGTACCCAGTAGGACGGCAATGTGGATGGGGCATCAGGATCTACCATCACCAGCGTGTAAAACTTGTTTTCCTGCAAGAAAGCCAAGAAAAAAATCAAATATGAACACTATGAAAGGAGAGAAACAAAGAATTACGACCAAAGTATGAAAACCAATGACATGAGCTGACTTGACGGCCTTGAAAACTGTGCATGTCAGGTTGCTTTATTTTTAATCAGTGTTCTAGAAATGGGCAATTCCACTGTGTCGGATTTACATTTCTGACACCTCCATGGTGTGAATTATGAGGCATACAATCCTGAAACAGATTTTCATTTTGATAAAAGGCTAGTTGGTACATTGATTTAGTAAAAAAAATTACCCACCCAGCATTATTACCCTTGTAGAAACTGACTCAAAACACCATGGTGTCGGATGTACTCAGAGAAAGTTAATTTTTTGAGTTTCCATTTTTTTATCACAAACTGTCATGTGCTAGGACTTGAGGTACTGGTAATCTTTTTCATGTATTTAGTTTAAGTATAGTAGACCCTTGTCAATAAACTTTGGCACAAGACATACATGTATTTCTTATCTGCTTGTGACTTTCAGAAAAACCATTACATGTATTATATTGGTGTTGGACGTACATTTTTTTCATGTTGGTCATATACATCTGAAATTACTTTACAAAACAGAAGGTAATCAGCTCAAACCTAAGCTTATCTCATTTTGCGTCTTTCATGAAGGGCTTTCTGAACTTTTCAGACCTAAAGAAAATTCCAAAGCTTATCAAAAACAACTGGAAAGAAATTGGATAATGCAGTATTCAATGAAATGGAATGATACAAAATACTACCCACGAAGCTAAGATATGCAAAATGTGCTAAATCAAACAAGTCATGAACATTAAAACTTTCAAAAAGTTCAGTTTTCTACAGTTGGCAATCCTCTTGATGTTTTAAGGTTAAAATACTGTTAAGTACGAATAATGGCACCAGCATCAAATTAAGCCAAACATGAATTGGCCCCACCAGTATTTCCTGCAACTTTAGGTGTATGTACATGTACATGCGCATGCAGATTGCCTTTCTCCCGTTATAGCATAGAGCTACAAACCCAGGTTATAGTAACCTTACAGATCAGTTCACTAATAAATTCTAATTTATGCGCGCATGCACATAAATAGCAAGCGGAGGTAAGCAAGCTGGAGCAACCCATTAAAAATGTACAGTTGCATAAATTTAACGTCATTTTGTCCGAGCTTAGTGCACTTTTTTTCTTTTTAGTCTTAGGGAAATGCTCTAAAATCATTATACAGTGTATATGTACATGTAGCCTTTACTTTCTATCTAAAAGGATTTCACACTGCAATAAAAAAAAATTGTTTTCTTCCTGAGCCTATGAGGTCAAAAGAGTTTAACATGGCTCCTTTCTTCCATGTCCAATTAAATAAAATTTGTACTTCAAGGTACATGTATGCACCACTTATATACATGTACATGTAAATGTACGTACATGCCTATGTACATTGAAATGTCATACATGTACATGTACCATGAATTGGACTTTAAAAGACTTAAAAATGGGAGTTATTGAAAATAGCTGTCACTTCACATGGATATACTCCCTTGATGGCATTCATCAAAAGAACCAATATTATCCTTCTCATGTCAAACGTTTTGCCACTTACCGGTACCTGTATGTCTTCGACCGAGAATGGTGGATTGTACCTTAATGCATCACACACTTTGTTGTACATGTAACTTGTACAGTTCACAAGGAATGGAACCATACTGATTTCTTTGGACCTCATGCACTTTGGACTTAAATGAAATGGTTTTTCTTTTGTTTTTTATCTTTTTCTGCAAACATTCCTTTCACACCAGATTTTAAAGGCTTTTCCGAAGACATAAAGTGAAAAATGTGCTGAACTGGGAAAAAGTGACGTTGATATTTGTGCCCCTGTAAATTTCAATGGGCCGCTCAAGCTTTTTGCCTGTACTTACCATTTACGCGCATGCACAAATAAATTAAAATTTCTTTGATTTCTTCGATCCATTGGGAAGGTTTGTCCAAATTATAAAATGTATGCAAATAAAACAGAAAGGAAGTCTATTTGGTGACTATTACAAAAGGGTGGGGGCTCATTTACATATATATGTATGCAAATGAGGTGTACAGATGATTGATGGTTTCTACACATTGTAGTGGCACTGCACTGCTAGCAGTGCCTGGTTTGGGCAGTGTTGGACGTACAGGGTGTCAGATGTGCACATCTAACATCATAGCTTTTAAAATTTGAAAAAAAAAATTACAGAGTTACTGGTATGCTGATGTTTAGGAAGAGGGCACATTTTGTGCTTTGTATTGTAAATTTGGCACTCTCTTGTCCAAAAGGATGTACTGTGGAGATAAAAAACTATGTCAAATTTGTGTTGGATATACAAAAGTAAGTTTTTTAAGATGATACATTACATAAAATTTCTGAAGAAAACGATAGTTCATTTCTGTTATTGGTTACTTACGAGGGTATTCTTCAAACTGTTATAAAACTGGAGCAAAGAATTTCTAATGAGGCTAAAAAAGAAAGACTTTCAGTGAGGAAATTTATCAAATTTCTCCGTATTTGAAACTACTGTAAGTTTTCAGTGACAAATAAAAGCCAAATTCTTGAATGTTGCTAAAAATGATGTATGTTTCAAGAAAGTACACACTATAAGCTTCAAACTGATATATAACATATCTTATTTAGACCATATTGAAATTTGACCCAGTGGTTGATGATTCCGTGGAATTCGGGCGTTTCACAATAGTGCACCTCCAAGAGTTTGCAACGCGTTAACCAATCACAATGCGCGGAATCTGTTGACCCTTTCCAAATGCACATTGGATTGACAGATTTTGCGCATTGTGATTGGCCAACACGTTGGAGGGGCCCTATTGTGAATCGCCCATATTGCCCAAATGCTTTTTGTTGTTCAAATTCAAAAGAGAGTACAATTTCAATTTATATCAAAGCACTGAAATTATTTTTATTTGACACAAGATTAAGTTTTATCAATTTACTTGTAATTAATAAACTTTTTTTTACATTAAAACCATAACCCCCTGGGGTGTATGTACTTGTAAAATCATATTGAAATTGGAGGATTCGGGACGTTTAGGGCTATGCTACATTAAGCCATCTTTAAAAAAAAATCTCAGACCAGCACATGAAAATCACATATACATGTTTTTATCACTGTCCCTGGTTCGCATAATCTTGGTGTTTATACACAAAATGTACAAAGTACCAGTACATGTCATTGAATTATTTTAAGAAAATCTGCACATGGCACAAAGTTACCTATTGATTATTCCAGCGAACAGCTGTACCGGTCGTACACACACAACAGATGCAGGTTCATAGTACAATAAGTCGCCAATTCACAAAGAGAACATATGCAGATGGCAAGGTCAATTTTCACAGACAAGTTGCATTACATTTAATTTCATGCGCAAGCGAAAAGACAGCAGTTTGCCAGTGCATTTATCTGTACTGTGTGCAAACCAATTTTTTTATTTCCAGTTTTAATTATTTGCCTTTTGAGGCCACCAAGGAAATAAGGTGTAAATTGCATTACTTCCATACATAAGGGAAAACTTGAATTTATTTAATGCACATGTTAAACATGGAGACGTATGCTATGTTTTGTTTTTCCCTTGTCTGTATGTTTTTTTTCCGATTGCCTCCTCCTTGTCTGTCTATCCATAGGTTAGGGTACAAAAGCATTTGCTTAACCTAACAGGCTAAATTTTGGCATTTTCTTCTGAATGTTATATAACTATGACAACAATAATGATATTTATATTTATCTGTGACAAACATACATTTGTCTGATTTTATTTAATTTGTGTCAAACAATAACACTAAATAAATGTCCTCCTTTAACTAACTAAAATCCAACTTCATCTTCTTAAAACTACTGCGCTGTTTTTTTTTTTTTTGGATCTTGTCACAAATATTGCTCATGTGTTTTGCAGAACAGTTACAAAACGTAACTTTAGGCCGGCTGCCGTGGTTGACATCTCATTGTGCCAAATCACCCTCAGCCTAATCATGCTAATGACTAAAGGCAAAGCAATATGGTCTGTAAAGGAATTCTACAATTTATCGCATGGTTATAGGGGTCGGTTACAGCATGGAGGCTACCTCCACAGACTACAACTTGGCGAGTCTTATATCAAACTTATATTCCCGTGTCACCCCCCCCCCTGCATATCGAATAGAGAAACGCCCACCTCGCTAAAGCGACCATCCAGGGTCACGTCTACACGCACAGATTTGGCGTCGCCGTTGGTGAACGTGTCCAACGCCACCTGCTTGCCGCAAGAATAACGCACATCCCCGAATTTCACTTGCAGTCTGTCGAGTTGGCATGGATCGCTGCTTGCAGGTATGAGCTCAGCATTGGCGGTATTTGCGATGAAAGCCAAGGCCACGAGAGGGAACAAACGGAACATTTTGATTTTGGCGATCAAGCAACAGCATCCCAAATCTCTGATGACGAAACACAACAATAACGGCCAGGATGAACTATTTCATGTGTGATTAAAAGAGCTCCTGTTTGAAAGCCAGGTTTCAAAGATTTTTTTCTCTGAAAAAAGTTCAGTTTTCTTTTCAATATTCTCTGTACTTTTTTCAAACCAGTAAAGGAAAAGATGCGCGTTGAATGTCATTTCAACACAAGGGCCCACACTGAGGGAGTACGAGTTTCGTAGGGATGTTGGCAGGTGCTATAACAGAAACACAGAAAATAGCCGTTGGGCCATATGACCTGGTACTTTGTCTTCGATTTATACGCAACATATGGTTATGAAATCAAGGCCGCGGCACCATGCTGTATAGGCAAAGCTGGCGTAAATGAACGTTCGCCGGCGCGCGATGCATGTATACGTACACCCTGCACACGCGGTACGTACATGTACGTTGGTGTGTACCTAGTCTTGACTCAAGACGCTCTTTCGCGATACGGACTTAAATTACCCGCTGCCAGCCCTCGATCTGCAAGTTCAGATCATAGAGCAAGGAACAGATCTATGCACAGATCATACAGAGATTTTCTGTACATACGGTCCACGAACCCGACCGACTTAGGTAATGAGCTGCCAGTTGCCCAGTGTAGTACATGGAGCGCATTTCACAGACCTGACTTCCCATACGAACCTGAATAACCCACGAACCGCTCCCCCGTGCACTGCCGGTGAAAGTAGCTCTCATGCATGCGCGCTGTGCAACTGTGGTGTGAATGCTTCGTATCATCTGCTTAGTTTGAACAATAACTTTGTTGGTTGCATTTTGGATAGTTGCAAAATGTGCACTATCACTTGAAGTCGACTGGTCTTTATTAATATTAATTTTGGTAAACATGAAGTTTTTTCATTTTGTATCTAAAAACAAAGGACATCACAAACAGTATACTTTTCCTTGAAATCTATATCTAATTTACTGTTCATTTGTTTCAATTTGTCAAAGTGTTTTAATTTATCTTTCAATGAAATGTGCATACACATCATTTACATGTATAAGGTCTACAGATCATGCATATAAGAGCTTGAAAATCTTTGACCATGCTTTGCTTTGACCAACAAAACACAATTGTTGCCTGCACTGTGGTCCATGGGTTTTGTACACCCTCGGGGGCAAATGACGCCCTCGGCTTCCCCTTGCTTCGCCATTTACTACTCCTCGGGTGTACAAAACACCATGGACAGTGGACACCTACACTTCAGACAGTAACCGTTAATTGAAAATAATTCTTGTAGGGGTTTCCCTGAAGATATACCCCACATATATATTTGCAATGAACGTTTAATTTGTAATGACACACGATAAAGCCAAAAGTGCAAACGTTTTTTGGAAGAGATATTGAGCCATTTCATGCAACAGCGTAATTTGAAGCGAGTGTCGGTCCTTGACACGTCATAAAAAATGATTTTTGTAGGCACTATTTCTACACTCTTCGAATATCAAGTGGACTTTCAGTTAGGCAATGATATGGTCACAATGGTCACAATACTGTGACCATGGAGGAATGTTTTTATTCCTCCGTGCTGTGACCATGTGACAGAATAAAATCACAACGAACCAGATTTGTAAGTTCGTGAATCTGGCTTTAAAAACTTTTTGCAAGTTAACGACCATCAGGATGGCCTTTAGTTCAACGCTGTTTTCATGACACTTACGTGTTTCACATTCTTATGAAAACCCCGGTTGGAAGAATTTTTCTCATGATTTTTTTAGTACGAAGAGAGGAAATAAAGAAATTTTCACTGCCCGAAAAAAAAGGCCACAGCACATTTGATTACGTGTTCTTTCCTCCATGGTAAGATTATCGACTAACCATCGATATAATCCGCTCTGACGTCTCGTTTCCATCACAAAGCACACTGTAGTACTACTAGCGTTCAGAGTGCAGCGCGCGACCCTGAACAATAAGCAATCAAAATAAGTTGAGGAAGGACGCGTACATTGCGAGGAGAGTTCGACGAGCCACGTAACTCGTCGAGTGTGACCTAGATTTGTTGCTACGCCATGGCGTTTCAGAGGTACATCGAGTTGCCCAACGGAGCCAAGATGCCCATTGTGGGATTGGGCACTTGGAAGGTATAGTAATGTCTAATGGAGTTAATGACATTAAACAAAACTAAATCATAAAGCGCACAAAAACACGATTCATGCAAAATGGCTGGATAGACAGAAATGGTCAGGGGGCTTGGTGTCGGACCGTCACTGTCATGACTGTCATGTCGTGGTATTTGTGACGCGTTACGAAAGACATTGAATCTAGGATTTAGAAATGTTTCCAATTTTGTTAGGAAACGCAACTTTTCTTGACTCCCTAAACCCATTCCGTTATCCCATACTGCTGAAGTGGAGTCGGGGGTGCAAAGTGTACATGGTCCTGAGCCGGCAAAAGGCGGGTTGGGGGTGGAGGGGTGTATCCATGTCCATTCGTATCACGTGTAGCCTACATGTACAGTGAAACATAGAGGGATGTGGCCCCTCTTTCTAAAGAGCCTGGGAGTACCGCTGACTTTGACTTCTGCATGTTCTGGAATGGCAAAAGGCACAGGTCGCTTTGTCAGTATCAGTATGGGGCCATTTATTGTCAGTGTTGCTGTTGTAACCCTATGTGTGTTTGAATCCAGCCTCTGAGGTAAGTTACTTGTGACACAAATTCCACTTTCTCAATCTAATTTTCCCCATCATGAGGTACATTTCCAACGGTTGTGGTCTCTGACGCAATTTGTGAGAATTGAAAGGGGGCATTACTTTCGAAAAATCCTTTTCGTGTTGTCTTTTTACTGCAGTCCCAGCCGGGACAGGTAACAGAGGCTGTCAAGGTTGCCTTAGAGGAGGGCTACCGTCATCTGGACTGTGCCTACGTATATGCAAATGAGGCCGAAGTTGGTGCCGGTTTGAAAGCCAAGATTGATGATGGCACAGTGAAACGAGAGGATGTATTTATCACAAGCAAGGTAAATCTTTGTAAGTTGTTAGATACGGCAATGCATTACATGTTAGCCACAGAGCCAAAATGTCAAGACAGGTTCAAATGTGCTGTTCCTGTGCACAAATTTATGAGGTCATCATAATTATAATTTTGATAATGATAGTGACAATTTTGTAATGCGCAGTGTCTGTGGGAGCCTTCCAAAAGCAGTGCTTTGCTTCTTGGTAGTCAAATCACATAACTGTTGTTCCGTAACCAGCCGAAGTTCTTTTTTCTCCATTTGCTTCCTTAGCTGTGGAACACGAGGCACCATCCGGATGATGTAGAGGAAGCTTGCCAAGAATCTCTGGACAGTCTTGGAGTTGAATACCTGGATCTCTATCTGATTCACTGGCCGATGGCTTTCAAGGTACATCTACTATTACCGTGGTTGACAGTGTTTCCGTTGTACTGTAAATAGGCTAAAAGTAGTCCAAACGTGCTTCACCCAATTTCATGGCTTGTCACAAAAGAACAATATTCACCAACCAGAAAATTCTGTTATATTAGGGTAAGGGCTTCATGGGGGGGGGTGCGGGTAAGGGGAACAAATGTGTCTTCCCCTCTCCTCCAAAGGGGGAAAAAAGGTAAAAGGGGTGGGGGGATTCAAAAGAAATTTTTAGAAAAGAGATGACGGGATGAAAATCACCAATTTGCTCAAAAAAAATAATCAATTGACCCCCTTTCACTGCTATTAAGATGTTTATCGGTTCTTAACTGATGAGTGTCCCCCCCAAAAAAAAAAATTCCCTCTGAAAAAAAGTGGTTTACGGTAAACCAAAAAGTGGTTTACGGTTAACCCCGTCCACCCCCTACCCCAGAAAATATATTATCCTGGTGATGCCTTTGATCAAGAATGAGGATTTTTCCAAAGGAAAAAGAAAAAGTATGCATTTCCATGAATCAGAGCCCTAATACTAAGAGCCGCCAAGTAGGAAACACCGCTTTAGAGCTTTACGTGCTGAGCAGTAATTGGCTGAGAGCCAGTCACAGACAGTCAACCTTGCAGGGCATTTTGGTCGGTAACCTGCTCTCACTGTGCAAATCTTTTATGTACTCAACAGCTCAATGAGATTTAGCCCAGTGTGGTAACTGTTTAGCAGTCTGTGCTGTAAGCACAGAATTTCATCGAAGCCAAAATATGGGTTCCAAGCCATGGACCAAATAACTACATTTCATGGCGGCACTTCAGACTGAACTATATATTGATGTAAGAAAAGCGCATATTAGAAGAAGGGTTGTATTGTTTTGTTTTTTTCAGAGGGGAAAAGAAAACTTTCCTAAGGGTGAAAATGGAGTAATGATGATAGATGACACGGAGTACACAGACACGTGGGTGGTAAGTTTCCTTCCATGTCCTCCAGTCCCTCAGATGTAGAAGAGTTACGTCAAATCTTATTGTTGTTTAAGTTGGAACTGTGACCACTAATGCATGACTGTGTCGCACACTTGGACTAAGAGTGCTGGTGAAGTTTTCTAATTCAAATCAGTCTACATACCATACGTCAGAGCGTTCTGTCAGCATCTTTCTGTCTGGTTCCCTTTTTTCTCTCCATTTTTTGGTCAACACAAATTCTTGAGTAATCTTACCACTGGAAGTCCTGCCTATGAAACAAGACTATAATAACTCTTTAAGATGGATATTTGATTGAAAATTGTGCAACAAAATGTATAGCGCCCTCTACAGTGTACTTGACCATGTAAAATGTATACAAACTTTACTCTCACAAATGCTCATCATACAGCTTGCTACGTGTCGATTGCAAGTCTTTGACCATATGAAATCAGACCATACTATGCAGTTATGCATTAACCACTTCCTGCCGGGTACTCCGGAATCGGAGACGTATGGTTTATATGGGTGGCCGAGGTCTGCGAACTCGGACAAAGGAAACAGGGCCCTGTAACAAAAGACCGTACTCCGAACAAAAGACCAGGCTGCTGGGCATTACTGGCATTTTTCACTCTCAAAAGTGGTGATAATCCAGCCTTGTTTTGAAACCGTATACCAGGGTTTGGGGCATTGTTCTTGAATATGACCATTTCAAACTTTGAACCTCTCATGGAAGATAACCAAGCTTTGAACACTTAATGCATCAATAGTCACTCTAACAGTTTGGTACCAAGTTCAATAACAAAGATTTTTTGTTAAGTTTTCTTTTTCTTTGTCCCCATCCCAAGGCCATGGAGCAACTGGTGGCCAAAGGGAAGTGCAAGGCCATCGGCGTGTCCAACTTCAACCTGCAAATGATCAAGGACGTCCAGGCCATCAAGAAGGTCCCGATAGCCAACAACCAGGTCAGCATTGTAAATACTCAGTAGCACAATGAATACTTGAATGTAAGACTGGGAGATAGGAAGTCACAGATAAATGTAAATGCTGTAGGATATTGTATTAAAAGGACTTTGCAAACTCAGAATTCCCATTTCCTGGCTTTTTTTGTTTATATCAGTTTGAAAAGCTCATGTCATGACTAAAGTGCTGACAAGAATGGCAGTACATTATGGAAATTAGGTTGCAGCTTTCATGCTGATATTTGACAAGAATTTTACGTTCCTGTATTCTTACCGGTCTTACTAGAAAATGGCAGACAGTGCTCATGCAATATTGCATGAGGCACGTGGGCTTGTGATGGTAGAACCAACTAGAAATGAGACCCAGCAGAGCTTGTTCCTTGGTTGTTGATCAAACTTTTTTTTGTCAAACACCCCAACCCCCCTGAATATCTTGAGGGTTGAGATAATTTTGCCAAGGATGTCCGACACCCTCGTTACCACAAATGTCCATTTGCACAAAATGACTTTTTAAAGATTTCACAAACATAAGAACATTTCTCAGGCCTGGCAAGATTTTTGCTAGGAGGGATTTCACATGAAAAAGGAGTGTAATTTTCCTCACCTCCCTCCTGTGTGTGCACAGATCGAGCTTCATCCTTACCTGATCCAGGAGGAGCTTGTCCGCTACTGCCTGGACAACAATATCTCAGTCACGGCTTACAGCCCCCTGGGCTCGCCGGATCGTCCCTGGTAAGATATCAGTGTATGCTTTGAGACATCACTCACATGCAGGCTATTTTCAGTGCGGGATGCGGAGAGCATGTGTGGTTCTTGAGTCTCACCTTTGAGAAATTTATCATCTATTTAGGTGTCTCCATGGTACCATATGAGCTTTTAAAGCTGGAAAACAAGGGGCACAACTTATGCTAGATTATGACTGATGAAAACTTTAATGTTGTGTTTTGTCCTTTGCCAGTTAATTGTATAACCTTGTTATACTCAGCAGTGTTCAAGAACTTGTGTAAACCAAAAATGTTTTAAGTTCACTTACTCTGTTATTTGAACCCATAAGTCTATGTTTACCAATTCAAATGTGTTGTCATTCAGCCAGTAGCTGGACTGATGTGGTTTATAGAGTCAATGGGTTCTGGAAGAGGCTTTTTCATCAAGAGCCCCCCCCCACCTGACAATCGCAAAGTTGGATATGTCTTTTTAAGGACGATGTTTTATTGAATAATTCTTGTATGCAGGGTGAAGGAGACAGATCCTAATCTCATGGCTGACCCGGAGGTGGTGCGCATTGCCGAGGCTAGGGGCAAGACCCCCGCTCAGGTCCTGATTCGCTTCTCTCTCCAGCGAGGCATTATCTGCATCCCCAAGAGTGTGACGCCGTCCAGAATCAAGCAGAACCTTGAGGTGATCACACCTGCTTTCTAACGGTTCAAATTTGCGGTGCACGGGCAGCTAGTGGGTAAAGTACCCACCTCTCACCAATCAATTCTTAAAACCTCTGGCCGCACTTTGTAGTCAAATGTGGGTCATTTAGCCACTGCCGAAGGCACCCTTATGGGCCTTTGGCTTAACCAGGATGATTAATGTCTTCATTGTATAACCCCATTTGAACATTATTGTATGAAATACAAATGTTTTCCAGAGGACCAGAAACTTGAGGTTTTGGACGCTTGCTGGACTTTGAGGAAAGAATGAATGACAAGGAGAGTGCCTTATGTGAAAAAGAATGCACAATGCTGTCCTCAACTCAAGGGAGAGTGCATTGATTGCAGTTTATTGATTTACAAGGTGCACTGTTGATTGCCATTAGAATGCAATAACAGTTCCTGGCTTGTTCTTGGTTCTCCACAGAGTCTAGATTTTGAGCTGAGCCCGGCCGATATGAAGGACTTGATGGCCCTCAATAGAAACTACCGAGGCTGTGCCCTAGAATGGTCAGTTCCTATAAGTTTCCTACTTGTGATGTACTGACTGAATTTTCAATTTTTCAGAAATTGAAACAAAAATGTTGGATGGGGCTCACTTGATAATTGAAATTGGATAGATTTCATAGGACTTGTAAGAGCCTGCTGCTTCTGTTTTAGATTTAGAACAGCTTCAAGTTGTTCACAGACACATCTCCCTAATTCTTGCATTATGCAAGAGTACAGTTTTTCAATTGGAGTTGTTGTGGGAGGAGTTATAATAATAATCGCTTCTGCATAGCTACAGTAGTTTTTGCGTGTACTGTTGGTTCAATTTTCAGGTGAATAAGCTCTTTTCTTTGCATTTTTGTTTTCACAGGATCAAGCATCGCTATCATCCATTCCCGGTGGCCTCATAAGATGTCTGCGTCAGTCGACAGAATTTGAAGCTTTAGATCAACTTGGCAAATATATTAACATAAACGTTGCATTAATCATTGTTCAGCAATCCCTAAACTAAAGTCAATTGTTGGAAAATCTGTGAGACTAAATTTTAGTTTAGCAACTGAAGTTCATTGTTAGTATTATTAACATTTGTAACCACGGTTTTCTTGAGTTGTTTTCTTACCTTTTGACACCGCAGAGCCGGGGTGCCCAAAATGGGACAAAAGAGATGGTCTGTGTAACAAAAGAACATACATGTACTCGGAACAAAAGACCTGCTGCTGTGAATTGCCATCATTTTCGGCTTGCATTTCGCGAAGGTAATCCGTCACTGTTTTTAAACAGTATACCACTATTTTGGGCATAGCGCACCCACGGATTAGCACCGCAGACGAAAGTGCTCCAAGGCCCCGTTGATGAGCAACACAGCACCGCTTCATGCTAATCCAGCTGCGTTTGAAAAGACGCCACTCACATTCACTAGGGACAAAGGAAATTACGCAACACCTAACAATTCTGGGCTCTCTTTACAGGGCTGCAGGTCAGGCTGAAATACTCCAGAGTCAATGGAGGTTACCTGTCAGCTTAGAGTAGCCACCAAACAGTCATTCGTGTGTGTTCAAATGTCCATTAAATGAAATGATGAGTTTTTGAAGAATATTGAAAAATGGAAATCTTGAAAATCGCCCGTATGTATGCACTACATTTTAAAAGCACCTGGCAGCATGTGGTTAACTATTAAGGTGTTCATCTGTCAGGGTTATTTGCATTGTAACATTTCTTGAGTTTTCTTGCCTTTTGACTTCGTTAGGAATTACGTGTACTTTTAAAATGTCTTTCTGTTACTTTCATTCCTCATCCAGACATTTGCCTTTTGTGTTCAATTCGTCTTGCAGTGTAGCCTCAATATTTACCAATTGTCAGGATTTTCGACAAATGTGCATTAACTATTAAGTCATTCATCTGTCAGGGTTATTTGCATTTTAACAGTGTGCTTACTTTAAGAAAGTGAAATAACACACAGGTGAACATGTTTTGTCGTACACCTCATATAGTATTTATTTCACAGAAAGCTGTGTCCATACTTGAACCAAATTCTTGCTTGACCATCGATGATATTTCTTTGATATTTGCACATGTATAACTGGTATTCTGAAAAACTTTTTTTAAATGACAAAATCGACTTTGTGCAGGGATTTTTCATCAAAGATTTTGTTTTTTTATTAGGTTGAAAATGTATACAGTAGAATTTGGGAACTATGTTTTACACTTAGTGAATTTTATCTTAGTTTTTACACGACTACTATTGAATGATTTCTCTCATTCCACTCAGGTATAATTAACACAAAATGAACAGTGAAAGTTTGTGCCTTTCGTTTTCTTTTATTTCTGTTATTTTCTGTCTAATATCTACTCCGTTTAAAAACAAGGTTTCTATTCTGTCAGAGTCTGAGGTTAGGATAGTGACTTGATAGTTATGGTGGTCGGTTATCAACTTGCATGTCAAGCAGATCCATGTTCTGTGTGTATTTGTCTCGTCGTTGCTATTGATTTTTGGCTCTTATGGCAACCATGCAGGCTGATGAAAGTTGACCCATCCAGGATTTCGAGGCTTTGCGTGATTTCTTGTTAGCATGATTGTTAGTAAAAGTATATCTTCACCAAATTTACCATTTTCTTAAACTTTCGAAATTAATCATTATTTTGTCAATGCACGTTTATTTCCAAGTCAGTACAATTCTAACAAGTTTGAAAACTGCAGTACACTAGTAACTTACTTCTTCTGTGCTGACAAAATTTTAATTAAAAAAATCTGCGAACATCTTTATGCTGTCAGAGATGAAGCTAACAACAGAGACGAAGCCAAGGCTCGTTAAAACTCTCGTGATTATAATTTTGCCGACTACGGAGAGGCTTGCATTGTAGATTGTCAAATGTGTTGCACTCTGGTCCACCCTTGAAAGCTGATGCAACAACTTCATTAGACATTCAAGGATTCACGCAAGACCGACTCCACAGCATGGTACATAGTAAGCCTGCATCTTGCTTCTGCTGTTTGTGTGCCTTCTGCTGTTTGTGTGCATTCTGATCAGACGTACATTACTTGACTGGGTTCTTTTGCTTGAGTTATCTTCGCCTGACTATGCCCCAGGAAAACCCACGATAACGTCATCGAGTTTCTATGCCACCAACAACTATGTCTTTAGTTCCGAGCGATAGCCCCTTTGATATTCTGGCGATGGCTGCTCAAGAGATTGCCGTAGAGTCCCGGGATGGGGATTTGCGAGCGGAGGCTACAGAACGTCAGCCACAGGCCCTTCGTGGTCTGTCAGTCGTGGGGGTCACGGGCCACCATGCTCAAACCCCACGGGCACAGCGCCGCCGCCCGCGTCTACTGGTGTTGCAACGGTTGAAGTTCCAACACAAAGCTAACCAGCTAGACTTACTGGAAAGCCACCTGTTCAAGGCCCACGCACAATTACTCCACCTGGTTGGAATCCATACAACGCTAGTTTTGCTGTTATGCAACCGCAGAATCCTGTAAATTGGAATGCGTTTTCTACGCCATCCTGGTTTTCGGGGTCACCAACTAGTCCGGCATTCCTCCATAGTCGGACATGACTGGCCAGCGGTTTCCTTTCACACGGCAGAGCAGAGTGCAGGGGCTGAGGGAATTGTCGTCACGAAAGGACTGTTTCAGCATGGTCAGCGAATTTCTGTCCCCCACTTCTCACCGTCCGTCGACGACAATCACGGACAATGAGAGTGGTGACGAGAATTCTACTGCCGCTTAATACCTTTCAGCTCCTCGTGCCTCGCCCACAAAAAAGTTTATGTGTAATCCGCATATGGAGTTTAGAAATCTTTTGTCTTAGGAGGTTATCCAGTGGTGGGAGGAACTGATGACCTCAAGGAGGAGTTAAGTGCTCACGAGGTACTCACAGACCAGGAAAAATTCTTTGCTGCCCCGGAGCTGCCGGAAGGTCTTCGTAAGGTTTCCAAGCAGGTTAACCCGTCTTTGGTTTCTCCTGATGACAACGTACGGTTGGCACATAGCCAGATGTTAGAAGCCGTTCTGCCTTTGCTTTATCTCTTTGACTGATCTGGAGTGCCCCGAAGATATGGGCAAGGATTTCGTATTGGATCTTCTAAGCTCAGGTCTCATCATTTTGGGTTCTGCTAGTCAAGGTCTCGCTATAGCTAGACAGCATATCTTTGATGATGTTCTTGACAAAAAAAAATGACGCCCTCAAGTTGAATTCTCCATCTATGGATGCTTTATTTGGATCCTCACTTATGAAGGATATCGATAACACAGAAAAGGTTCAGAAGCTCGCCGCAAAGGTTACAGGCAGCAAGGTACGGCTTCATCCAGAGGCAAGCGGTTCACGCCGTATCTCGCAAGCATCGAGACTACGATGGTTCATCATTCAAGTCATCGAAGTTTCTACCCACGTTTTTCGGGGGGGGGGAGTTTAGAGTTCCAGCCATTTTGGAAAGCTGCGGGCAACACCTGATCCAGGTAATTTTAAAAAGTAGCTGCGGTAGTACATATGTAACTCCATCTGTACCAATTAATTCCCTGTGTAATTTTAACTGTAGCAAGGCCGACTTCAGTATTTTCTGCACCGATGATGCTTCATCACTCAAGAATCATGGATTCTTTCGACAGTACTACGTAATAAGATTGAATTGTTACAAGAACCAGTTCAGAGGTCTGTTCTCGTTATTCGTAACAGCAAAACAGGAATGTGCAACAAACGTCTCCTGACGACGGTCAGAGCATACTGTCCGAAACGTTGAGTACCACCGGTTCTTTTCAGAACCCCACATGCTCAAAAAAGAGATAGGCCTATACATGTATCCATGGTGCGACCGCAAACCTATCTAGTTTACTTCAATTGCTACCTACATCATGAAAAGCTCCAAACCTCATCAACGTCACAACAGCGGTCAATCTCCTTTAAAGTTTTGGCTTTGTAATCAACTCGAAGTCTCAGCTGTGCCAATAGCAGAGTCTGCTGTACCTCGGATTTGTGGTGGATTCCCAAAACTCTTCTGAGATCAGAGAAGGTCAACGACATAGTTTATCAGTGTTGATCAATTCTAGAAGGAGACTCCGGTACAATGCGCGAGCTTTAGTGAATGGTAGGAAAGATGTTGGCAACTATACAAGCTGTTCTGCCAGCTCCCATTTTTTATCGACATATTCAGTGGGGCCAGATTCTCGGTCTTCTGAAGCACTTGAGAGGAATCGTCTCAGTGGATGAAGTATCTTCAGGCCTGGAACAGTCCTCCGAGATCCAGATGTCGTGATTCAGTCCAATGCATCCAAACAGGGCTGGGGTGCCTGCCTCAACCACAGACGAGCCGGGGGCGGTGGACGCCAGCAGAGAAGCAACATCACATCAATTACTTGACACTCTAAACAGTTTGGTACGGTCTTCGGTCACCGCTCAAGGACCGTCACAATTTGCATGTTCGCATCCAGTCAGACTGTGTCGCAGCAGTAGCGTACACAACTCACAGGGGACTCGCTCACATCACTTGTCTCTTCTGGCCGTTCGTCTCTGGACTTGGTGCTCCACAGGAACATTCTACTATCAGCAGAACACCTGCCAGAAACCATCAACGCCACAGCGGATCGATTATGGCGAAATTTCCCGGACTGTGCGGAGTGGCGTCCCCCCCCAAGTTTTTCCAACTGGTCATGGTCAAGCTGGATTAGAGACGAACAGCAGATCTCATTGGAACTCGTCTAAATACACACCTCCCTACTTTGTGTTTTGGAAGCCAGATCCAGTAGCATGGAGAGTAGATGCACTACTGATCAATTGGAGCAATATCAAGGGGTACGCCTTTCCCCCGTTTGCTTTACTGGACAAGTGTCGTTAGAACGTCTCCAACGAAGTAGCTTCATTGGTCCTCATAGCCCCAGTGTGGCCTACTCGGCCTTGGTATCACTTTCTGGTGGCCGTCCCAGTTTTGTTATCCAAGGGGTGCAATCTTCTTCAGTTGATTCAAAATCCAGAAGCGTCTCATCCAATGGGGGAGAATCTACAGTTAGCCGCCTAGAAACTCTCGGGCAACGTTTCTCAGCAAAGGGCCTTTCTAAAGTGATTGTGTCCACAATTCTGTCTTCCTGGCTGGAACATTCAAGTAAGCAGTAGGCCTACGACTCGGCATGGCGCAGATGGTCTTGCTCGTGTCATCGAAGGAGTGTCAGTCCCATTCAAGCAGCTGTAAACTAGTTTTTGGCCTTTTTGCAAGAGCTGCTGGATTCTGGGCTGTTGTACAGAATTGTTATCTATCTGCGATTTCATCAGCTCGCGAATTTGTTGATGGTGCACCTGTTGGATAGCATCACCTGGTCAAGAGATTTTTCAAAGTTGTGCCAAATCTTTGACCTCCTTGTCCCCGATATACGAGTACTTTGAATGTTCAGAAAGTGCTTGACCTTTTGTGTTCATTGTCAGATAACAGGCGTTTGCCCATACGAATGTTAACGCTTGGGGTAAAGATGCTATTAGCTACAGCTAGTAGATGTTCATCCCTTACTGCTTTGGACATCCTGCACTTGTCTTTCTGTGCAGATGGTACAATCACATTCTCCTTTGTCAAACCCTCCAAACGAGTGTCTGTCGACAAGTCCTTTCATCAGGTTGAAATTAATCATTTCTCCGGGCACCGCAATCTATGTCCTCTTCATTCATTGAATGAATACCCGGAATGAACAAAGCCTTGCAGAGGGCCTGGTGACGGCATATCTTCGAGGGTCACTCCATCTGGAGTGTATCTTACACGTCAGTAGCGGCTCATTCTGGTGTCTACTCAAGAGATTCTAAAGACAACTGACTGGTCTTTGGCCAGTACATTTTCATCCTTCTACTTTAGAAAGGCTTCATCAGCCATTTTGGCACATCCGTCTTGACATGCGCTCCTCCGTGATGGGCAGCTTTGAAATCTACAATATAAATCTCTCGGTAGTCGGCGAAATATTATCCAATAATTATGTAAAGGTTTTTACCTGCCATATACATGTAATTGAAATTATATGAGATTATATGAGATTATACGAGACAACGGAGGAGAGATTGTCCGTCCCATTGTTTTCCTTTTTCTGCAGATGTTTTACCCTCTCTATCTCCATAGGATCAAGTGTGCTACTCATAACTACAAACAGACGGGCGCTTCTGACATACGTCTCCAAACCTCCTAGGTGCTGCTGTTGAATGCATCAAACAAGTAATCAATTTTCTCGGCGAACTCCCCGGTGAAGGCAGCTTCAGCAAGGAGCTGCCCAAGAGAAGTGTAGATGCCTGCTGTAACAGTATGACTGAAGACAGGTGTTTCTTTATTCACTCTCATTTTTGAGAAGCTGTTCAAATCAAAATGACCATGTAAAAGTTTAGATGCCATGCGAATGAGCATTTGTGAATCATACTCATAAAATGATCGGATGTAAGACCATTTTACGTTTCTATAGTGGCCCCACTCTAAAATCTTTGTATCTAAAAAGGTAGTTCCATATAAGTTTAATCTTGTATTCTTAAAAAGATGAGGTGGATCAAACATGCAAAAGACCTTTTCTCCATCAAGCAAGAAGTACGGTCTTAAGTTCCTCTGAAATTGCAAGTGTGTTGTAAAGTTTCACATTACTGCATCCCTGATTGCAAACAACCAATTTTGGAATCAACCCAATGCCATTGAGCTTCTGCAACCATTCCTTGGGGAGATTTGATAGCTTTTCTGCAGGTGTAACATCTCTTGACAGGCTGCTTCCAGCGTGAGAACACACCTCTCACTATGAAAACAGCGGCATGGTTAGCAACTTGTGTTGTCCTAGCTCCCAAGGCTTCCAAAATCCTCAGACCCCTCAATCCTGTCAGAGGAAATATCATACGATAATCCAGCACTCAAACTCATTTCATCAAATGTTAGGCCTATACAACATGAAATCTGTCACGGTTTTTCATTGCAGTGACTTCAATAATATTCAAGACTCTATCTAAAAATTCAGATTGAATTTCAACATTTTGGAGTCATTTCGCGAAGTGATGAAATATGTTTCATAGGGCAGGGCAACAATCGACTAGAAAATGTGTAAGCTCTTAGGCCTTTGAGGTAAAGAGACGAGGCATCACTTAGTCTGTATAACACCGTATCCAACCTTAAACTTTAACACGCTTTGAGGAGCTATTTGAAAAGCAAAGACAAAGCTGGGTCATCTATGTACCGAGTAGCTCAGTCTGAACTTTGATGAGGTGGCATATGCATGCTCTCGGCTGGAGTGGTAATGTGAGAGGATGTTCTGACGCCGTTGTACTTTCTGCGCCTCAGTCGAGATGTTTTGACTTGTTCCTTGATTGGAGCTTTCTTGGTTATCCTGTGATGACTGCTACCGTTGTGCAGCCTACTGTATGTAGCTTCGCATACGTATAATTGAGTCCTACAGAAATTAAGTATACAGCGATATTAATATGCAACTATTTTTTTAAGTCAAAGAATACGTATGATTATTACTTATACGAGCGTGAGTGGAACACATAATGCAGTGCGTACAGTTGTCTCCTGTATACACCTATGGAGGAAACCATGATGATACAGCTGTACCACGAGGAAGTATGTTTGTACGTAAAAGAGCTCCTATTTGGGAGCCGGGTTTCAAAGAATCACCGTGACTTTTTTATGAAAAAAAAGTCTTTGCAATCTTCTCTGTACTTTCCTTCAAACTAATGGAGGAAACATGCACGCAACGCCAGTTGAATTTCATCTTATGATCCTACACTGAAGGAGTTTCAGTTGTCCACGTGCTACGATAAAATACAGAAAATAGCCGTTGGGCCATATTGTTGTACCGCGTGGTAACTTGTCTACGATTATTCAAAAGATATAACGTTGCGAAATAAAGGCTACGGTACCATGCTGTTCAGGCAAAGCTTGCGTAACTGACGGTCCGGCGGTGCGGTCAGTTCAGGCGCATGCTGTGGCATGATATACCCATAGAGCTCTATGGTATACCGCGGCGTACGTAGGTAAGCTTACTACGATTTTGGATATTGCGAGGAGTTCGACGAGTATTCTTCTCCTCAAGTGTTTCTGGATTTGTGGCTATGGCCTTTCAGAGGTATATCGAGTTGCCCAACGGAGCCAAGATGCCCATAGTGGGATTGGGCACTTGGAAGGTAATGACATGAAATGAAGTTAATGAAGACAAAAACGTGAAAATGTACAAACTAAATTCCAGTTTTGTTCCAGAAAATGTAACTTTTTCTTGACTTCCCATCGACTGCTGGAGTGGAGTCGGGGTGCGCTGCAATAGTGTACTATATTACTCCCCGGCCCCATGTCAGATAATTGTAACGTCATGAGCGTGTAATGAAATGGTTCCACTGTGTGGTCCTTATCGGGCGGACATGGTGAAGGGGCGTATCCATGTCCATTCAAAGTATATGTACATTTATAGTGAAACATAGAGGGTTGTGGCCCCTCCTTCGAATCATGCTGTGAGCCTGGAGTACCATTGACTTCAATACATGTACTTTTGCATGTTCTGGATGATAAAAACTAAGGCACCTCCCTGTGCCTTCGTGGTTCCTGTTGTAACCCTATCTGTTTTTGAATCTAGCCACTGAGGTAAATTACTTGTGACACAAACTCGGCTTTCTCAATCTAATTTTCCCCATCACGAGGTATATTTTGCAGGACTGTTGCAGTCCTGAGCTCCATTTGTGAGAATTTGTTGATGGCATCACTTTAAAAAATCGTTTCCGTGTTGTCTTTTTACTGCAGTCCCAGCCGGGACAGGTAACAGAGGCCGTCAAGGTTGCTTTAGAGGTGGGCTACCGCCATCTGGACTGTGCCTACGCATATGCAAATGAGGCTGAAGTTGGTGCTGGTTTGAAAGCCAAGATTGATGATGGCACAGTGAAACGAGAGGATGTATTTATCACAAGCAAGGTGAATCTTTGTAAGTTGTTAGATACGGCAATGCATTACATGTTAGCCACAGAGCCAAAATGTCAAGACAGGTTCAAATGTGCTGTTCCTGTGCACAAATTTATGAGGTCATCATAATTATAATTTTGATAATGATAGTGACAATTTTGTAATGCGCAGTGTCTGTGGGAGCCTTCCAAAAGTGCTTTGCTTCTTGGTAGTCAAATCACATAACTGTTGTTCCGTAACCAGCCGAAGTTCTTTTTTCTCCATTTGCTTCCTTAGCTGTGGAACACGAGGCACCATCCGGATGATGTAGAGGAAGCTTGCCAAGAATCTCTGGACAGTCTTGGAGTTGAATACCTGGATCTCTATCTGATGCACTGGCCAATGGCTTACAAGGTTCACGTACTGGAAATAGGCTAGAAGTAGTCCACACATGCTCCACCCAATTTCATAGCTTATCACAAAGGAACAGTTTTCACCCAGTATTGTAACAAGTCACTAAATTGGTGACTCGAGTCAAGTCATTTGAACATTGTGATTCGCGTCGAGTCATTGGGTCAAGAAGTTGAGTCGAGTCACGTTGTGGACTCTATTTGAGTCAGGTACGAGCTCGAGTCAATTAGAGTCACAGGCAATCGACCTTGGAGGGCATTTTGGTTGAAAACCTGTTCTCGCTGTTCAAATCTATTATGTGCTCAGCAGCTCAATGAAATTTGACCCAATGTGGTAACTGTTTAGCAGTCTGTGCTTACTTTGTAGTGCTGCATTTCTCTGCTGTAAGCACAGAATATCAAACCCAAGATATGGGTTCCCAGCCACTGACCAAATAGCTACATTTCATGCCGGTGATGTAAGAAAAGGGCATATTAGAGAAAGGGTTGTATTGGTTTTTTTTCTCAGAGGGGAAAAGAAAACTTTCCGAAGGATGAAAATGGAGTAATGATGACAGATGACACGGAGTACACAGACACGTGGGTGGTAAGTTTCCTTCCATGTCCTCCAGTCCCTCAGATGTAGAAGAGTTACGTCAAATCTTATTGTTGTTTAAGTTGGCACTGTGACCACCAATGCATGACTGTGTCGCACACTTGGACTAAGAGTGCTGTTGAAGTTTTCTAATTCAAATCAGTCTACATACCATAGGTCAGAGCATTTTGACAGCATCTTTCTGTGTGGTCTTTTTTTCTCTTCATTTTTTTCTCGACCCAAATTCTGAAGTGATCTTACCACTGGAAGTTCTGCTTGTGAAACAAGATTATAATAACTCTTTAAGATGGATATTTGATTGAAAATTGTTGAAAATACTTGACCATACAAGAATGTATGCAAATTCACCTAACAGTTTGGTACCAAGTTCAATAACAAAGATTTTTTGTTAAGTTTTCTTTTTCTTTGTCCCCATCCCAAGGCCATGGAGCAACTGGTGGCCAAAGGGAAGTGCAAGGCCATCGGCGTGTCTAACTTCAACCTGCAAATGATCAAGGACGTCCAGGCCATCAAGAAGGTCCCGATAGCCAACAACCAGGTCAGCATTGTAAACATTCAGTAGCACAATGAATACTTGAATGTAAGACTGGGAGATAGGAAGTCACAGATAAATGTAAATGCTGTAGGATATTGTATTAATATTGTATTTGTTTATATCAATTTGAAAAGCTCATGTCATGACTAAAGTGCTGACAAGAATGGCAGTACGATATGGAAATTAGGTTGCAGCTTTCATGCTGATATTTGACTAGAATTTTACGTTCCTGTATTCTTACCGGTCTCACAAGAAAATGGCAGACAGTGTTCATGCAATATTGCATGAGGCACGTTGGCTGGTGATGGTAGAACCAACTAGAAATGAGACCCAGCAGAGCTTGTTCCTTGGTTGTCGGTCAAAGGTAGCTTGTGAAAATCTTTAGCCAGCAAACTTTCTTTTTTTTTGTCAAACACCCCAACCCGTCAAATATCTCGAGGGATGAGATAAGTTTGCCAAGGATGTCAGACATCTTTAATCACAGTTGTACATCTGCTCAAGATGGCATTTTTTAAGATTTCAGAAGCTTGAGAATATCTCTCAAGCTCAGCAAGATTTTTGCTAGGATGGATGTCACATGAAGGAGTGTAATCTTCCCCACCTCCCTCCTGTGTGCGCACAGATCGAGCTTCATCCTTACCTGGTCCAGGAGGAGCTTGTCCGCTACTGCCTGGACAACAATATCTCAGTCACGGCTTACAGCCCCCTGGGCTCGCCGGATCGTCCCTGGTAAGAGTTCAGTGTATGCTTTGATACATCACTCATACACAGTCAGAGGACAATGTGCTGAAGAAACATCATGTCACCTTCCTTCTTCCACCATCCTATGAGCATAATTTTAACCATGGTATTCCAACTAGAGTGCCTATTGAGAAATTGATCATCCATTTGGAACGTCTTCACGGTACCGTATGAACTTTGAAAGCTGAAAAAGTGGGCTGTAGCTTATACTAGACAATGGTTTCGTGGAGATGAAAACTGTAATGTTTTTTTCTTGTCCTTCGCCAGTGTAGTTGTATAACATCTTTATACTCAGCAGTGTTCAAGAACTTGCGTGAACAAAAAAACTTGTTAAGTTCACTAACTCTGTGATTTGAACCCATAAGTCTATGTTTACTAATTCAAATGTGTTGCCATTCAGCCAGTAGCGGGACTGATGTGGTTTATAGAGTCAGTGGGTTCTGGAAGAGGCTTTTTCATCAAGAGCCCCCCACCTGACAATCGCAAAGTTGGATATGTCTTTTTAAGGACGATGTTTTATTGAATAATTCTCGTATGCAGGGTGAAGGAGACAGATCCTAATCTCATGGCTGACCCGGAGGTGGTGCGCATTGCCGAGGCTAGGGGCAAGACCCCCGCTCAGGTCCTGATTCGCTTCTCTCTCCAGCGAGGCATCATCTGCATCCCCAAGAGTGTGACGCCGTCCAGAATCAAGCAGAACCTTGAGGTGATCACACCTGCTTTCTAACGGTTCAATTTTGCGGTGCACGGGTGGCTAGTGGGTAAAGCACCCACCTCTCACCAATCAATTCTTAAAACCTCTGGCCGCGCTCTGTAGTCAAATGTGGGTTATTTAGCCACTGCCAAAGGCACCCTTATGGGCCTTTGGCTTAACCAGGATGATTAATGTCTTTATTGTATAACCCCATTTGAACATTATTGTATGAAATATAAATGTTTTCCAGAGGACCAGAAACTTGAGTTTTTGGATGCTTGCTGGACTTTGAGGAAAGAATGAATGACAAGGAGAGTGCCTTATGTGAAAAAGAATGCACAATGCTGTCCTCAACTCAAGGGAGAGTGCATTGATTGCAGTTTATTGATTTACAAGGTGCACTGTTAATTGCCATTAGAATGCAATAACAGTTCCTGGCTTGTTCTTGTTTCTCCACAGACCCTAGATTTTGAGCTGAGCCCGGCCGATATGAAGGACCTGATGGCCCTCAATAGAAACTACCGAGGCTGTGCCCTAGAATGGTCAGTTCCCAACAAGCTTCCTACTTGTGATTTTCTGACTGAAATTTCAATTGTTCAGAAATACAAACAAAAAATGTTGAAATTGGATAGATTTCATAGGACTTGTAAGAGCCTGCTGCTTCTTTTTTTAGATTTAGAACAGCTTCAAGTTGTTCACAGACACATCTCACCAATTCGTGCATTATGCAAGAGTACAGTTTTTCAATTGGAGTTGTTGTGGGAGGAGTTAATAATCACGGCCGTATAGCTGCCACGGTACTTACGTTTATCTTCAGGCAAACTTGAATTCTCAATACTGATTGGTCAATCCATGGCAACAAACAGTGTGACATATAACTGTGTTGCATTTTCCATGTCAAACCCTGCATAACGCGCTGTTCTAACTCCATGCAATGCGCTATTTTTACTCTAAAAACAAAACTCACAAATGCAAACTGGCACGTTTGTGCACATAAGCTCCTATAATGCTTGAAGATAAATTCATTATCACACTTGCGCTCCTGGAACATAGACACGCTCTGTGTTCCACTCGCACTTATGTGATAACTATTTTTAGTATCAGTCGGTTCAGTTTGTATGTGAATAAGTGCATGTCTTTGCAATTTTTTTTTTCACAGGATCAAGCATCGCTATCATCCATTCCCGGTGGCCTCGTAAGATGTCTGCGTCAGTCGACAGCATTTGAAGCTTTAGATCAACGTGGCAAATATATGAACATAAAAGTTGCATTAATCATTGTTCAGCAATCCCTAAACTAAAGTTGATTGTTGGAAAATCTACGAGAATGAATTTTTGTTTAGCAACTGAATTCATTAGTAGTATTACTTACATCTGTAGGCACTTTTTGGTTTGTTTTGTTTTGTCTTTGGACCGAGTGAGGAATTACTTTCAAAATGTCTTTTAATTTCATTCCTCATCCAGACATTTGCCTTTTATGCCCAGTTTTCCTTGCAGTGTGGCCTCAATTTGTACTGATTGTCAGGATTGTCGACAAATGTGCATTAACTATTGAGGCATTCATCTGTCAGGGTTATCTCTCAGGGTTATTTGCATTCTAACAGTGTACTTGCTTCAAGAAAGTGAAATAACACACAGGGGAACATGTTTTGTCGTACACCTCATATAGTGTTTAATTCACAGAAAGTTGTGTCCATACTTGAACCAAATTCTTGCTTGACCATCGTTGATTTTCTTTGATATTTGTGGATGTAACTAGAGTATTCTGAAGAACTTTTTTTAATGACAAAATTGGCTTTGAGAAAGGATGTTTTATTGCAGATTTTGTTTGTCTCAGGTGGAAAATGTAGACCATAGAATTTAGTTGGAACTATGTGTTACAATTAGTGAATATTACCTTAGTTTAATATCTATTACTTTTGAATGATTTCTACCGTGCCATTAGGGTATAATTAACACAAAATGAACAGTGAAAGTTTGTTCATTTTGTTTGGTTTTATTATCTAATATCAACTCCGTTTAAAAATAAGGTTTCTACTCTGCCAGAGTCTGAGGTTAGGATAATGAGTGACTGGATAGTTATGGTGGTCAGTTATCAAATTGAATGTTAAGAAGATCCATGTTCTGTGTGTATTTGTCTCATCATTTTATTGATTTTTGGATGTTATGGCACCCAGGCTGATGAAAGTTAACCCTTCAAGGTTTCCGAGGCTTTGTGAGATTTCTTATTAGCATGATAGTTCATAAAAGTATATCTTCAGCAAATTTGCCATGCCTGCACCGTCTTATTTAACGTTCATTTCCAAGTCAGTACAAGCCTGACAAGTTTGAAAACTGCATTACACTACTAAATTACTACACTTGTGCTGCCAAAAGTTTAATTTAAAAAAATCGCAAAACCTTTATGCTGGAATCACAATAAGGCATGCCGTGGTTTTTATGTCTGAAAACTGTTCCTAGAAGACCCCAAATCATGCAATGACTGTGCACAAACCAAATATCACACTATTGACTGTCTAAATACTGTACAGGCAAAGGTATGCCACTGGGCTGTTTGTTGAACAAGATAAGGGATAAAACTGCTTCATTGCACAAAGTGAGGGGCAGAAAGCATTTATATGCAGGAGCGCAGGATGGGGATGTCAGGAACTTTGGACTCTGGTGAGTGGTTTGTAGAGTAAATGGTCAGTGGTGTGACAGTCGAAATGGCAATGGAACAGATTGGGTTGGGAAGATAAAGTGAATACCTAAAAAACTGATCTTGTGACCGAAATACGGTGCCCATGGAAAGGGGGAAGCTGGTATGTGATTAAACTATGAATGATGGCTTTTGTTTTGTGGCATAATTTGCATAGATGAATATTCAGCAATAAAACAACAGCCAATGATTACATACGATCTTAAAGACTATTAGTGTGTTGCACCACTACACTGGTGCCAAGCCCTAATCATCCATCACTACATCAAGTCCAGGATGTCAAGAAAATACCTAAACAATGACATCTGCACTGGTCCTACTAGTTGAAACTTTTGTCATTTATCCAGGATTTGTTTGTCTCTTTTTTTTACAAATAAAGAAAAACAAACACAGATCACTGGTCATATTTGTACGCAGTCTATTAAGTCCTGCCAATTTGCCATCTTTTGCAAAACGACCACGTGCAATCAAAACTGACTCGCGCAAAAATGCTGTCAACAAAAAAGAGCAGTTGCAGTTGGCACTAAAAACTAACTGAATGAACGGGCAAAAAGCTTTTTCATCTGTTCCATTACTTGTTATTGCTTTGACAAATGTGCACATTGGCAGGTGTGACTGATATTCCAACAGAACGGCATTATAGAAATTAAAACTGATTACTGAAATACAATGCGAACTCGTCATGATTTTTATGTGGTTTCAACCCCGGGCACAAAACGTTGCAAGTACTTGATCTTACCTCAAAGTTGAGCGATCCTTTTCAATTGAACCAACTTGATGTAATGCTTTTAAACTGCAATTAATAAGCTTTAGACTAAAACTGAGCTGAGCTGCAACACACCAACATACAATCACAAAGAGTTTTTACAATCCTCGACTTTGTCTCTGTTGTCAACTTCATCTCCGACAGAAAAATCATATACACACCTTTCATGTTCAAACCAAGTTGCAACACTCCCATCTCTGGCTTCCTATTATACAGATTGGTACGCCAACAGCAAAATATTGACTCGTATTGAAATGAACTCTTAAGCAAGGGTGAATGTAGAAGCCCACATTTTAAAAGACCTCCCTCCCCCAGCTAATGCCAGATGGGCCCTTTTGTACCACAGACACCACAAATCTTGAGCATCAATCCATTCAACACGGAATGTCCCGGCAGTTGAATACAAAAGTGTGGCCCTATCAGAATGACTAGGCAAAGGCCAGTGATAAAACAAAAGTCTATGGGGAAAAGCCATCGCCACAAGCTAGTGGCTTTTATAAGTGCATATCTTATGTCAAGCCACAGCCAAGTAATTCAGACACTACCTGTGTCAGTGTTACACAGTCTAAGACACGCAAGATAATGTTAGGAAGAGCCATGAGACTACATGTACATGTAAATGTGCTTTATTAACCAGGGGTCTCTTTGCCAATTTTCAACAAATGCCTTTGAAAACAATAATCAGGAACAAAATTGGGTATAATGAAGCATGCAGCAGAAATCACAAAACTCAAACTACTGTTTCAGAAAATCTGCCCTACTTATAGTAAAGTTCAAATTTCTTCTCACAGCTGATAGATCAATGGTTTGGCTGGCTATGGGATCACAAAAGATGTCAGAGCTCCAGACGGTCGTCACGGTTACTTGTTGACCTCCTCGAAATACGTCTTGGATCCATGGGGGTCGGGCTTGATCTGGGAAAAAAAACAATTAAATTTAACTGGCCTGAAGAGCAATGGGCTATGTGGACTCTTTTTCAGAGGCCAGGAATCAGGGAACGCTTGAGGGACTTGGTTTGCTGGTGTGAATGCAAGAGATTTACTAAAAACTTTAAGTGTCTGTTTTTTTTAAGAATTCAAAGTCCCTGTGCTTTGTATGGACCCAAATTCATTGAACTACTTGGCAGCAAATCCAACTTAGCAAATTTATGGTCTTAGCAAAAATAATTGGAAGAGCACCAGTCACAACACACACATGTACCACAAAATTTGGCAAGTACACTGTTGTTGCTCAGCAAATATTTTTTTGCTTAGCACATTTCTAGGCTTAGCAACCCCTAATTCTGGCAAGCTCCACCTTCCCATCTTTTGACAAATTCTGGCAGATGAAAAATTTGCAGGAAAATTTCTTATTTTTTGTCTCTTTCTAACAGCAAATCTCACAACTTCCTAATGCAGTTCATGGAGGCGACATTTAATTACGACCTTTGACCTCTGTGCACATGCAAATCAAGAGATCCCAATTCGCTCACCGTGGGTGAGTCTGGTGTCCAGCCCGCCGGGCACACTTCGCCGTGCTTGGCCACAAACTGGAAGGCCTTGACCAGCCGCAGGGTCTCATCCACTGACCGGCCCACGGGGAGGTCGTTGACGCTGGTGTGGCGCACTATGCCATCTGGATCTATGATGAACAGCCCTCTGCGGTCAAATCACAGGTGTTGCAAAGGGTAACCAAAGGTTTCAAAATCTGCAACTTCAGGGAATAAATTTCCCTCCTAAGGAGTGTCAACTTCTCGCTTCCTACAGATTGCCACATGAATCTGCAGTTCGGACTTCAACTTTTCATGGCGTGCACAGTATTTCAAAGATATTTGGATCAACACACATGAATGTATAGAACATTTGCACACAGCACTAAAGCACACCTGACGGTGTTGGATATGCAGCTATAATTTTCCTACACAGAGGGCGTCCAATGAGAGAGGTCTATCGAGTAATATCAGTGACCACATACAAACTGATCGGGCCAAGGGACTTCACTCTAAATTCCAAAACTTCACACCATAAGGGTTTAACTGCATGTCGTTGACACGATGCTGGTGCAATTGCTTTCACTACTTCAAATACAACTACAAATTTGGCAATGCAAAGTGTTTGTCAATACCTCAAGGCCACTCCTTCCTCGTACAGAAGCACACCATAGTCCTTGGAGATTTCTTTTTTGAAGTCGCTCAGGAGAGGGATGTTCATTGGACCGAGCCCCCCTTCCTGTGACAACAGAGAAGCATAATGAGCAAGTTTAGCATTCCAACATTGCATGCATAAACTGAAGTGTTCAAGATCATTAACGGGCACGAAGTGGGCCCTATCAGCACTACTTTACGGCAACTCACACGCGCTGTGCGTGTTTAAGATTTGTGCAACATCGGGTTCTGTTTTCTGTTTTCAATCGGCCTTGCATTTTTAGATATCGAACCAGTTTGTACGGTTGGTGTGATACTGTGGCCCAACTTTGACCCATTGTGTGTCTACTAACAATACAACTATGTGAATGTAATTAAGTCACTATAGGTTCTCACATGCCTAGCAAATCTAATCAATGCACAAATAATTCAAATGACCCTTTGACAAAGGCATTCGTTCCTCATTATTAATCTGTGTTCCTAGTGACCAGACTCACAGCTTCCACTACACAAATTGGAAAGTATTTATAAAAGAGAAATCTTCTGTTTACAGACACATCTCCAGCTTTGGGCATCAAGGGGCTCACAGTACCAACAGGGGGCAGCATATCACAAGAATGATAGATAATTTCAGTGCTTGTGATTTCAGCTGATAGGGGCCAGCTGCTCGCTAGAGGGGGAACCTGGCCCCTCCTTAACAGGAAACATATTTGCAAAGTTTTCTCAGGCGTTGTTACAGCCTGGACTCTCTAAGACCAAGACCTTTAGTCTGAATTCAGATCACAAGCTGGTCAAATGAATTACAACCAAACCATTGTCATTGTTAACACTGTAACTTGTGATGGGCCCTGTAACTGGTGGTGTAACAGCCTTGACTAAAATGCCTCCAACAAGATCAGAAATTTCACAAACCCGGCATGTTCTTTTTGAGCCAATGCAAAAAAGACTTCAAACATGTGCACATTTACTTAAACTGCAATCCATTGTATGGCTGGTAATGGTGTTACAGCACCCCGTATTAATAGGGTCATTTTCTTGCGAGAAAAGAATTTGGACATGTAATAGAACATAATATATTGTACATCAAAGCACATGAACAGACAACTTCTTGTAGTCCACATGTCTTCACTACAATCAGAAAAATGTTTAACTTCCATCTGAATTACTCTCCAGAATGGTACGAGAGAGACGAGTACGATTTACTCTGAAGCAAGGATGCTGGTGGCATCATGGTGGCTCACCTTTCTCGGCGTGTTGATCCACGCAAGATGACTGAAGTGGGAGTCAACCGACACGCCCACTACCTCGGTGTTGAGTTGATGGAACTCGCTGGCCCGCTCGCTGAAGGCAATGATCTCGGTGGGGCAAACAAACGTGCTACCGAGTCACAAAAATAAGACTCAAATATACTTATAAAGAAAACTGTAGCTTCAGTAGAAAAAAAGCAATATGAGGGAGCACTTTCTAAACTAGCGCATTTAAAACTGGACAAGGGTGGTTGGTGATGATAATACATCGAGTTGAAGGAAAGTAACAAATTCAAGTTTAAAAGTCAAGGGAGCAAAAGTTTTCTGAAGAGACACCTTTTACTTTTTTCCCCACATAGATTTGTTCTGTAAGTTAAAGTTCTCCTCTGGGCCTACTGGACATATCCAACTGCAGGGTATGAGTACAAAAGAAGGGACGTGGAATGCTCTTACAAATCCAGCGGGTAGAAGAAGAGCACCAGGTACTTCCCCCTGTAGTCTTCCAGTCGGACGGTTTTGAAGTCTCCGTTCACTACTGCTGTGCCCACAAAGCTCGGCGCAGCATGCTGGACACCGACATTCAACCTGGATGCTGAAGGGAAGACACAAAGAAGAATGTTCATAAACTAGGAGGTTGTGGATTGTTTTTGTGCTTTGCGTACTACTATGCTATGTCTTTGGGGATTTTGGTGACGATTTCAGAAAATTTGCCTCGGTAAGATTTGGCACGATAGCACTTGCTCTTACTTGTGCTCAACAGGCGAGCCTGCGGTCTGTAAGTTCTGGACGCATAACTTGAAATTTGTTGTTCCTTTGATGTTGCAAGGACAGCTGGAAGTCTTTGGTGGGCACATCCCCTCTGCGCCAGAGAGAAGGCTCCTCTCAAAGTTGAGACCTTGAAATGGAAGAAAAAAACATACATGTACGTCAAGTGAGAATAACTTGAGTCTTTTAGAATCCTTATCCAGCTATTCAGTTCCACTCGGATGGTACAGGAGTGATATCACGGACAAGGCGCATAAGAAATACAGGTGAAGAATAGGTGCCAGTCAAACAATGAACTTGGGGTGCAAAGACTTCTTATGATAATCTAGAGGAGATGTGGGCCTACGAGCGGCACTGCTCCCCTCCCCAAGCTGGCAGGTCCTATAATGAAGTAGGGCCTTATAGATTGGTCTACTACTAGCCAATGCCTGACGGTCTCACAACTGCCCCTCACTCTGAAAATTGTTCAGCCACTGCCAGCAAGATAAAATACTAGTTATGTTAATTCAATAATATTGAGGTTTTCTTTGATGTGATGCCGATGCTAAGCTAAAAGCAACCGCAGGGCACATAGCAAGAAAAGCATAGAATGACCGGAACTGGGGGGCCAGGGAATCCCGTAACAATGTGAAGTACATTCCAAATTTGACAACCCGAAACTTACAGGTCACAGGATTAGATTCATCTTCACACATCTGGGTATTTGCACATTTTTCATGAGTCTTCGACCCAAAAAAATCCCATGTCCAAACTTCGGAAACCATTTTACATGCTTTTATCATGTCTGGGTCTTGATATTTGGAGCACTTTTTCAAGAAAAATACAGGACATCTGTAAAACAGATGCAAAGATTTGTTGGTTAATTGCTGATAAACCAACTTACATCTGAAACTGTGGCATGCATTTACTGTGTGGGTGAGGTGGCATGTGGGTGAAGTGGTAAATGGGCAAAGTGGCGCGCATAGGTGAAGTAGCGAAGGGGTGAAGTGCAAAACGAGTGAAGTGGTTGCTGTGATGACCTCGAGTTGCAAAAGCTTCCGATGAACACGTAGGCTTAAAGTCCCATCTTTCCATACATGTAGGGCCTAGGCTGTATTCTGGTAGACTCATTATTTTTCACATCCCAACCAAGATTTATTTGCCTTTCTCATATAATAAAATGACAAAGAATATATGTGTACGCATTAATAAGTAGATAACAATTTTTTTTAAAATGCATAAATTAAGATATCAAGACTACTACTATGGCTACATAATACAAAAAACATCTGTTGTTGCGGAAAGAGCAGAGATGACACACAAAAGTTGTAAACACTTAGGCCTATTTCCAAATTCGAGACTGCAACCAGTGTAAGCCTGAGTATGATCTCAAAGTTCGCTTTAACTTACACCCTAGCCCAGGTGGACTCCCTGACCATACTCAGTCATAATGAAATGAAGACAACGTCCAACACGGGCTAAGTTACACCCTAAACATCTCTGTCCGTCCAACCATGGAGGAAGGATCCAACCATCATGACCATGGCGGAATAAGAAATGGTCCAACCCTCTGCCCAATTTTTCCTCTTTGATAGTTAAAACTGACAATACGCTTAACACTAAGTTAAATGTTGTGACGCCTATATTATAGGCCTAGTATTAGTAATATTATAATCACTGCTAATCGGTGTTAATTACCAGTCCCGATCGGGAGCAGTAAAACGCCATCGTGCCAGCCTGTGATTGTTATCTGCCCAAGCACGGACACCAGATCGCATTTACGCGGTAGTGCCGGCGATCTTTGGACACACAGGGTTAGGGGTTAGGGATCTCGGTTTATTCACGTCTAATCTGACCACAGAGAGTACAGTACACACGCATGTCTCTCGTGAGTGCTATAGTCTAGTGGTGCCGGCTTATTTTAAGCAGCGCCATCTAGCGCTTTACATCGCACCAGCACTTATGAACGACTGTTTCCAGTATATTTTAAAGCTGTACATAAAATAGTACTTAAACAGAAGAAATTTCGGGAAATACTGGGGTCACAGGTTAAAACGCATGAGCAATTCGGTGCAAAACTTACATCACGCACATCATGCACATTGCGTTTTTGAAATCGTTCGGATCGTGCACGCGTATCACGACGATTTGCACGTGTAGGGTTACTGTAAAATTTGTGACCAATTTCTTCGCATTTTTTGCATTTGCAAAGATTTAAATAAAATTAAAATGTTATCATCCGTTAACAGAATAGCATCGGGCTGCTTACGGAGTGGCTCTTGTCTCCGATCGTTAACTCAACCAAGGCAATTTTCCAGTTTCTCCAGAACGGTAAGTGCCGAAGCATGAACATGATGAGCAGCAACGCAGACATATGCATCCGGCAGAGGTGGCACGCCCAGTTTACGGACAACCGAAACAAAATGACCAGTGTGGAAAGGCCCCCTTTTCCCTTTCCTCTATGCCTTTAGGCTTTATTTATAGTTATACTGTTGTGCAAAATCACTCTTGCAGTTAGCCCAGGTTGGATTAATGTCCAGGCCCCAGGCATGCCAGGGTCTGAGGGTACAGTCAAATGTCCTCCTACAATGGGCGTATTTAGTAATTTCAACACGGCATTTATGGAATTCTGGATTCAAGGCACTTGTGAATGACATTTGAGGTGTCTTCGCCAGGTAAAAATGTGGGGAAAAAAATGTTGAGAAAAATTTTGCATTGTAGGAGGACTTTTAAACCCTGGACATCAGTCGTAATGTAATGAAGACAACGTCCAACCTGGGCTATCTTGCAGTAGGCCAGTGGTAGGCCAGTATAACTTGTGTATGGAATAATAGAGCATCACACTTAACAGGTATTTCATCATGATCATCATGCGACCAAACAAAATTAGCCATATTTCCTCTAGATTTCGGATTTCGTTGTGTGTCTCAGGCATGTCTTACCATCTGATCATCAGGCTGATAATCAGATGGTAGGCTTGGGGCAGGCTACTTCCTGAACAAAAGGCATTACTCAGTAGGTGTACGCCTTACTGCACGCCACCTTTTTTATGGTTCCGCACGCTGTGGCATTTTGAAAGCTGCCCAGGAATCGTACCAGTTAAAACATCTGCAGTTGCTTAAGCAAATCTTCCCTAATAATAATATTTAACCTTTATGGAACTGCCGTTCTTGAGTGAATTTTGTAGCATGTAACCTATATTACTGGCAAAATTGGAGGTTTTTTCCAGCATCCTCACCTCTCATCCCTCGACGATCTGCATACATCTGCATTCTCTGGTGGCCGTATGTCATGTGGCAAAAACAGACGCAGCGTATTTGTGTAACGAATGTTTATGTTGCTTTGGATACCAGTCCCGGTAATTCCAAATACTTACGACTCTCTCGGTAATCATGGTAATAAATTTGGCCATGTTTGCATGTCGCAATCAGTCAATTTGTGCACTCGCTTTTGTGAGCAATTGATCGGTCAATCTTGTAGTATTACCGATTGATCTTTCTGCCATCAGCCAACCACAAGTGGGTTTTCTAGATTATTTTAAGGAAGGGATTTGAAATCTGAGATTTTGACTGGCACTAACAGGTCGTGCAATGTGATCAGTAGATCAAGCAGATCAATCGGTAATGCCAGACAGCATGTTGAACCTGCAGATTTAAGCTAAATTATGTAAATTACCTTTGCCTCTGTTGACAGTAATTATTTGTCACGTCTTTTTCCTTTTCCTTTTTCCCTTGAATCTTGATCATGGAAATAAAGTCTGTGTAAGCTAATGTAGTAAGCCTTCTCTCTTCTCAAAATATTTACCAATTTGGCCTTTTTTCAGGGAGTATGGAGTATTGTAAACACAGACAACACACAGCCAAGGCGGTTCTATGCCTCGGAGGGAGTCAAAGGCAACGTCATAGGCATCGATCTTGGAACGACAAATTCCTGCGTGGCCGTCATGGAAGGCAAAGCGGCCAAGGTTCTTGAAAATGCCGAGGGCGCCAGAACAACCCCGTCAGTCGTCGCATTCACCGCGGAAGGCGAGAGACTGGTGGGCATGCCCGCCAAACGTCAGGCCGTCACAAATTCCAAGAATACATTTTACGCCACGAAACGTCTGATCGGCAGGAGATTTGACGATCCCGAAACACAGAAGGATATGTAAGTAGAGCGAGGGAGAACAAGTCATTTTCTACAGACTAGTGAGTCTCATATCCCTCTGGAAGCCCACACCTGAATTGGGTATTTGCATCTGCAGCTGTGGCTTTTACTATTAGCATGGCATTGTGCATAGCCATAGCGTAGCTGTGGACTAAAATGCCTGTTTTTAATACAAATGCATAAGAGGTCTTTGCTTCTTGTTTGCTTAACCCTAACCCTGATAGGTGCAGCACAGTGCATCAGGTGAAAAAGTCTAATGCACTTTGATGCACTTGGCACTCAACAGCAGCCGAACAAGCTGGTCATGTTGAGACAGTTGGAGCTAGTCACATTGAATAGTGCCACTGTTGGATCTTCTGGTGACTGGCAACCACAGACTCCTAGGCTGTTTGGCTTTGGGGAGAGTTGACCTGTTGGATCTTGTTACACTGGGCAGGCAAGCCAATTTAACAAATGATGCTGACTGATGTGTCTAGCAGGGTTTCTAGCCAAGTTCCCTTGAAGGGTTAGGGTTAATCCACCAGAATTGTTGTGTCTGAGCATGTTCTGGTGGGTTGAGCATGGTTTGATTAAAATTAATGAAAAGGATGTTTAGAAAAATTTTGTGTACACTTGTTCATATGCCTGATAAAAGCTATAGGGGTTAGGTGTAGCATGTCATCAGATTTCGCCGTGTAAACAGTACGGGCAATTCGAAACAGTGTGATGCCAAGAGTTTGCAGCGTGGTGGTCAGTGCACGCAGTGCGCATTTGAATGGGTTGACACATACGGACGTGTCGACTGGCACTGCACGTTCGGAAAGAGTCGACACAGTTTGCGCATTGTGATAGGCCAACGGGATCCAAACTCTTGGTGGCGCACTATTGTGAAACGCCCGTATTGGCAGGGTTCACTATGCAAATGCTCTGTACCAAATTTGGTGATTGATGAACACACTGCATAATTCTACAGAATCCACTCTTGCATTTGTTGTGCGTTTTGGTGTGGTCACTTAGCCTCTCATTTCAGCCGTGTTAATTGGGTTGCATTTGGCAAATTGCCTGGGGGGAAAAAAATTGACTTCATGCTTAAGTAGGGGTTATGTATTGTTGGAAGCACACTGACACACTGTTTAGCCTTGTGATGTACAAATTCATCCACCAAGTCTCAACTGCCTTGTCTGTTTTTATTCCCTACACCTTCCAGTAAGACAGTTTCCTTTGACATTGTGAAGGCCAGCAACGGCGACGCTTGGGTCAAGGCTCACGGCAAAATGTACTCACCGAGTCAGATCGGCGCTTTCGTACTGATTAAGATGAAAGAAACGGCGGAGAACTACCTCGGGACGCCAGCTAAAAATGCAGTCATCACGGTGCCCGCTTACTTCAATGACTCACAAAGACAGGTGCATAAAAACATGTTAAATACATCCTTTTAACCTCTGTTTTTCAAAAGCTGGTTATCTATATGACACGTTATACGAAATTGGGCCTTTCAAGAAAGAATAGGATTAATTTTATATGTACCTCGATTCTTCAAAATCCACCTGTGAGATGATTGGGAAGATGCTAGGTAAATCCTAGCCAACTTTCCCCACTCTATGGATCGTTATAATCCTTACGGAGATTGTGCCGTTGTTTACTGCTGCATGGAAAATTTTGAGGATTTAGGATTTGGAAATGTGAAAGTAGAATTTAATATTCTTTTTATCATGTCACAGCATTACGGTGGAAGTAAACATCTGTGATAAGTACACTTTTTTGGTATAAGTTGATATTTCTAAAAGTAATATTTGGTTTACGAGTTACTTTATCTGATATCGAAGGGAACTTTGAGATGCTTTAAGACAACTGGTTTATCATTTTTGTGGACCTAATTTTCTGGCTTCTTAGGCCACAAAAGATGCTGGACAGATTGCCGGACTCAATGTTCTTAGGGTAATCAATGAACCAACTGCTGCTGCACTGGCTTATGGGATGGACAAGACTGAAGATAAAATGTAAGTTTTGTACTTAGCAAGTTGGCTTGTTTGTAAGACAGTTTATTTGTGGCAGGCTTCTACTTTTGTTTTCCTTCTTGTACTTTGGGGTGTCACATCAGTGCAATGTTCTTCTCTTGCTTTTATCTCTGTGATTCAGGTTGGAATCCAACTCAGTTTGTTTGGCGAATTAGTTTTTTTGTATAACCTGTATCCAGGGTTTTCCCTCAAAACAGATTCTTGTAGCCTTTTTTTCCCAAAGCTACTTTCAAACTTCAACTTTCTTTCATTGGCTTAAATGCCTCTTCTGGGTATTCTGTGTTTCAGAGCGAAACGGAAATGGGTACGTTTGTTAAGAATGCCTTTTCAACTTAAGATAGGTGTTTCTGAACATGTTGGCAAATTCCAAGGAAGAATTCTGCATTTGTGTTACATCCATAGCTTGACATTCTTTGGTATTTCCTTCCCAGCATTGCTGTCTACGATCTGGGCGGTGGCACCTTCGACATTTCAGTCCTGGAAATCCAGAAGGGCGTGTTTGAAGTCAAGTCCACCAATGGCGACACATTCCTGGGGGGCGAAGACTTTGACAACGAACTCCTGAAGTACCTGGTTCAAGAGTTCAAGAAAGATGTTAGTCGATTACAGTTTAGTTACAGTTTGTGACCGTTGGCCCAACCTCTGGGACAAAGTCTCTCCATAAGTAGAAACTTATGGCCTGTTGAAAAATCCAGTGCTATTTTGGTCAATGCAAGTAAATTGATGATGGGTTCGTTAACCGCCTCCCACTCCCAATCCTTCCCTCGGTACTGCTCTAGTTAGAATTTTTTGAATTTAGAGAATATGGAAGGCAAGAGATAAGGACCCCTCCGGCTTTTTGAATTTTATGCAGAATAAAAAGACATTGTGCACAGCAGCAGTTTCTAGGATAGTATTTTTGTTTAGCACACATTTTTCCAGCCACAAGGATTCATGCCCAGATTGGGGACATCACATCTTTGAAAAGATATATCTTATTCTAATCAGTCTCTTGCAACATCCCCTCTCTGTAATCCCAACAGCAAGGTATTGATCTGACAAAGGACAACATGGCATTGCAGCGACTCCGAGAGGCAGCCGAGAAAGCCAAGATTGAACTGTCGTCCTCCCTGCAGGTAAATGAAATAAGGAAAAAAGCGTCGTTTTTTTTTTTTCCAATCGTAAACTCTGTGTGGATGTTCCCATTGAAGATATCTCTTCTTGGGTTAGCTTATGGGTTTGCTATTTCCTGTTCAAAACTTACTCTGTCACGTTTATTCACTATAACATCGTCAACTTTTTATATCTGGAGATCACAGCGTTTTTAAGTAGTGATTTAACCACGTGGGCAAAATATATGAGCACCGGTCAGTGGTGTGTTTTCTTCCGTCAGGTTTTGATCAGCCACTGCAGAGTGTCAAGTTCCTATCTTGCTCTTTTAAATTTTTACGCTAGTGTAAATGAATCATTGTTTTTAGACCTTCACGCTCAAAATGCAGGTTTGTTCTCCACAAGACTCTTGATTTTGTATCCACCTGTTAACACAGTCTCACAAAGCACAACCCGTATTGATTAGGCTTATGTGATAAATGAGCAGAAATGTCCATTGCTTGATTGTAATTGCATCCTCTGGGACGGTGCTGTATTATTATCTTGTCCTCTGTTCCTAATCGTTCCTAGACGGATATCAACTTGCCCTACCTGACCATGGACGCCTCGGGCCCCAAGCACATGAACATGAAGCTGACGCGGGCCAAGTTTGAGTCCATCGTAGAAAGCTTGATCAAGAGGACCATTGGTCCCTGCAAGAAGGCCATCCAAGATGCCGAGGTGGCTAGCTCAGACATCAAGGAGGTTCTGCTGGTGGGAGGAATGACCCGCATGCCCAAGGTGAGCTTTTGCTGGCGAGCCAGTGTAACATGAAATTTGGACTTAATGGCTGGAACCGCTTCCCAGGGGCTTTCATAGGCATCCATGTAATTGCCAGCCGTAGCCAGTTGACTCAGACGCAGCCATATTGAGGCTGTTCTCATACTTGGACTTGTTTCTAGTCCTTCCATGACTTTTGTATACCAGAACAAGAAGAAAAAACAAGTCGTAGATTTGAAGTAAAAACAACGACTTTCCTACTTCTCTGCTCCCGGAACAGGTCCAAGACACCGTCAAGGACGTCTTTGGCCGCACGCCCAGCAAGTCGGTCAACCCGGACGAGGCGGTTGCCATGGGGGCAGCCATCCAGGGAGGCGTGCTCGCCGGCGACGTGACGGACGTTCTCCTGCTGGACGTCACCCCGCTGTCCCTTGGCATCGAGACCCTTGGTGGAGTCTTCACCAAACTCATCAACCGCAATACCACCATCCCCACCAAAAAGAGTCAGGTAAGAAACACAAGTTGCATCACCCAAACCCATCGTCATAAATTAGGCTGACGTTGTCAGAGAAACACATTCTCAAAAGCTGTTACTTACGAAAATTATAGCACATTTACGATGCAACTTCCAAAGTCTGATTACGTTTGGTTTTTTTATTTAAGCCATCTGCAACCAAATTGTACTGTGATTCATTTTAACTCAACCCTCTTGAGTCCTTTGAAATCCGTCAGGGGTTTAGCAAAATTAAACAAGGTTACAAAAGACAGAACTGGGCCACTGTTACACAGTATTCAGAAGCCTTTGAAGTAAGGCTGTGTGTCCGATTTACTTGGCTGGAGCTACAAATTACGCACAAGTCTGTGGTAGTTGCCACAGCCAGTTCCCGTAGAGTCGTGTGTAATTCCAAGCCACATCCAGCTGATATGGATATGGCTTTAATACAAGACTGCCGTAGGGCTCTTCCACAGAGATCTGTCCTTGGGGGTTCAAGAAGGGTTCTCGTGACTGAAATGGCTTGTTGAAAATACAAACGTTCTAGAATCAAAGTTGCGCGCATCAGGTTGGTGCGGGAGGAGGGCTTACATTGAGTCTGGCGTGCATTTTGGATAGCTGATTACGTCATTTTAAGAAGCATTTGGGATCCCAGCGTATTTTCATATCCAGAGTTTGTACTCGGGAAGTTTTAGTGTCTTCAAATTTGGCCAACATATTCTGCTGCTAATTTACCAAGTCCGTCAGTGTAACTTTAGGATACTAGAAGTTTGAAAATTATTCCAAATATTGCTCATGCAGTGATGCTTATATTTTTCGTCAACCGCATTTTCTTCGTAACTATGGAGAGTGTGGAAAGACCGTATCTGAGCATGAGAACAGATTGCGCAAGTAGAGGGTGAATCGCAACAAAGGTTAACAAAGTGATTGACTCACAAGACTTACCAATGTCAAAGATTGCTGAGTTGATCCAGAAATAAGACAGAAATTGGACTTATTCACATTGAGCTACAAGTAAAAATATTTCAAGTTTCACCTTTCTTCTCCGTGACTGTTGTCCTTGACATCTAACTCTTGACCCTCTCTGCTGCCCTCAGGTGTTCTCCACAGCAGCTGACGGTCAGACACAGGTCGAGATTAAGGTGTGCCAGGGAGAACGTGAAATGGCCGTCGACAACAAAGTTCTGGGACAGTTTCAACTCGTAAGTAAAACCTCAGCAATTTCAGACGTTTAAGATAGTATACCAGTAAACTAACTAGTGCCAAGTATCACTTCATTGTGTGCGTTTTTTTTTGCCTTTTGTTTGTTGACAGGTTGGAATACCCCCTGCACCGCGTGGGGTGCCCCAGATCGAGGTGACCTTTGACATTGACGCAAATGGCATTGTCAACGTTTCAGCCCGGGACAAGGGAACGGGAAAAGAACAACAAAGTAAGTGTGTTGATAATTGTTTGTGCAGGTTATGCATCTTTATAACGAAAAACAGAAAGATGGGATTTTAATCAAGCAGATGTCTAAATTGGAACTTGGATGCCTGCCCAAATGGGAAGTCGGTATTTGACCTTTGAGTTGACTTATTAATTTGACATCATCAAGAGGTGATATGTGTATTGGCCCCTGGTTTCCTCAAGTTTGACCTTGTTTTATGTATCTACCAAGTGACACACATTTAGTTACAGTGTGATTGCGTAAGTGGAAAGCTTAAACCATGTGTGCCCTTCAGGGCTTAGGACCTCATTTGAAGATTGCGTGTTCCGATTTACCATGAAGTGGAGATGGGGAAGTCCAAGTTCCTGTTCTGTGCTATTAATAGTGCGTAGGTTTGCATGGCAGTAGCGTCCGAAATAGTCTGTAGGGTGTCCAATGGATTACCAGGCACCCCGACCAATAGATACCCTGCTAATGTTCTTTGTGCTGCTAATTTTATCGTAGTTGTCATCCAGTCATCTGGTGGTCTTAGCAAAGATGAAATTGAGAACATGGTGCAGAATGCTGAGAGGTATGCCGAGGAGGATCGCAAGAAGAAGGCAAGTTGACGATTCTCCAAATTTCCTGTGAGACAGACATCAGTATCTGAAAACTTAAAGTGGTGATCTTATTGACCCTGACCCATCAGATTCCAACAAAATCTGAACCTGGTGTGGCTGGAATTCATGGATCCAGGACTGGACAGCCCTGGCCATGTCAGTCAGTCCACTCTGGGGTTTAGCTGCCTGCTTCTGTATTACAAAGAGGAAGCACCATGAGAGTTTCTTTGCAAAGTGATTGAAAGACCTGACCTAACCCTTTGACATCAGTCCGGGAGGTTTTAGAGGACTCTCTAGGATTTGGCAAGGCAGAGCTAATTTCTGTCAGTTTTTCTTGGACCATGAAAGCAAAATTACAAATAATGCAGCATGTGGGTCCTGCTCACCAGTGGCTTTTTGAGGTAGCCAGTACCTCCACACGTTGGATGTTACAGCGTATAAAGGTTGAAAGTAATTATTTTGTTCCCTCACACAGGAAACTGTCGAGGCCATCAATCAAGCCGAGAATATCGTACATGACACAGAGAGCAAGATGGAAGAATTCAAAGACCAACTGCCAGCAGACGAAGTAAGTAATCTTAGAATACCAGGCAAAAATTCTTGTGTCTCACAGCATTGCCCTGTACCCCTAAAACAAGTTGAAAACTTTCAAAATTGTGCATAATGTCCATTTCTAACCCTGTAACGCCTGTTCTACTTTGTTTTACCAAGTATTTTTTTAACTTGTGAATCTAAACGGCTACAGAATACAAAAGTGTGACAGCATTTTGAACCAGGAACGAATGGTAGTTCGCACGCTGGTTCTTGTGGCGCTGATGCCATTTACACACACATCTGTGCACGTGATGCATTCACGTCAGCACTCCATGGACTGCTCAAATGGTTTCAGGCGATATGGTGATGGCTCATTGTCAAGATTTAGTCTCACACCGACATGCAAGCACTTTATTGTGAAAGGATTAATGTAGTGACCTGGTGCCCCACTGACCCCCCCCAACAGTGCGAGAAACTGAAAGCCGAGATTGCCAAGGTGAGGGAAGTCCTGGCCAAGAAGGACACGGAGACGTCAGAGAGTATTCGGCAGGCAGCCTCCGCCTTGCAGCAGTCCTCGCTCAAGCTCTTTGAGATGGCTTACAAGAAGGTAAGGAGCTTGCTGTCTTGTCAGTGTGGGTTACATTCACGGGGGGAGAAAATCGGCATCGGTGGGCCTAAAAAAACAGTCCAATTTCTGGTTCAAGGATAGCTGAGAAATGAGTGGGATAATGAACATCCATTTTTGCCATAATGAGTGTGAGATATGAGACAGTACATCTTGCAAGCATAGAAGTTTTACTGATCACAAGCTGCCAAACTTGCTGGATCGACTGGAATCCTGCCTCTGTGTAATTTTAATGTTTTTGATGTGATAAGGTTGAGTAATATGTACACTGAAGGAGTCATCTAAGCCTCCATACATTCAGATGAGCACGCTTTTTCAGGTGCCGTCATTTCAGTGTTATACATTTACATCTGGGAACCGGACAAACAGGGTGGTCTTATGTCCTGTGTACATATACAAGCTGAAAATGTTTTTAAACAGTAAATAGTGAGGGGCCCAGTCTTCTATTTTGGTGTTGGTAGTGGCAGTACGTACACATATCATTTCTACGGGAAAAAAATACCTTTGTCACCGCACCACTTTTGGAACCAGCACCTGACCAGAAACTGGAGCCTTTTGGAGGGGAAGGGCCTAAAAAGAATTTTTTTTTTTACTTCATTACCTTTGACTTGCCATGAATTATTGTTAAGATGACTATTAATTGTTTTCCAACGTAACTCATCAGAAACTAAAATTTCTTTTCTTAAGACCTTTACCAAGCAGTAGTTCTTGTATCACAAGTAGGGATTTTGGGTCACACCACCGTGGTTTTTGCTGGCATCAGAGAATTAAGATTTAATAAAGTTGAGTAAAACTCAACCTGTCCAAAAGTGGATAGCGTGGAATTTGAACACCACAAGGTGTCAGAATAATAGCGGTAAGATGAGGTAAATTTGTTTTTTTCTTTTTTACCCAAGATGGCATCTGAAAGAGATCAGAGCGGTGGCAGTGGTAGCAGCAGCGATGGCAGCAGCGATAGCAGCAGCGGCACCGACGAGACGGCCGAAGAGAAGAAAGAGAACTAGAATGGTTGTCCAGGTCGTCAGCTGAACTTATCCCTACATTAATTTATCGTCTCAATGGAGCCAAGGGGAAAATCCGTCAAAATAATGCTGACTTTCAGTCCTGTCAAGTTCAAACAGAATGCATCCACATGTGTAGAATAGATTAAGGCCAACTCTGCAGATCAAAGTCGACATTAGTTGCTGAGATGTTAGCCCTCTGTTCAGATTTGCAACACCATGTTTTGTTATGAAATGCATCAGAACAGCACATGTCGAGTCGGAGAACTGAGACGTGGTCAGGGTTTTGTGAATTTGAGATGGACTTCTGTACTCGATGTCTAGTACTTGAAGAGCAGAACATTTAAAAGCACTTACAGTTTAGTACCCAAGTACCTGGGCCCCTATTCAGTCAACGACCATTTTGTCAAACACTGCTAGACTTTGCCTGGTAACCTGTGCATGAAATATACCATGGATACCAAGCTGAATTAACCAGTGCTTGACGAATGGTTGCTGATGGAACTTGATTGTTGTTGGAGTACTGTGTTAATGGAGGTACAAATCACATTGGTGTGTGTGTGGGGGTCGAATAATTGAGAGCTTTAAGTCTCGGCAATTTACATGAAGATTTTTATATGCCAACTATTAAAGCCGCGATGAAGGTTGCTGTGCAGTGCTTACAAGCATCCAGCTTGAACTTGTACTGCTAAAAAGATTTCAGTTCTGTGTTCTTACGTTGTATTTTGAGGTCACTTCATTTGGAGCATCGCTGTTATAAGTTTTTGGGGGAGGGGGGGTGTAAAAGTTAAGTAGTATGGTGCTCTTTGAGTATGAATAGAGCAGTCCGTTGCAAATATATTTCCAATGTTTTTCCCAAATAGAATTAAACCATAGAGACTAAATTACTTTGCAGCGGCAGGAAATACATGTGCCCATTGAAGCCACTGGGGCCAAGTTCAAACAGCGACCATTTGTGAACCCCAGGTCGATTTCAACTGGTACCCAGGATATATTGCATGCATAGGTTACCAAGCAAAATCGACCGCTGGTCAACAAGTTGTCAATGAATGACCTTGGCCCTAGTAGCAGCGTCATGTATTTGCCATAGAGGCATGGGTTATTTCCATTCCTAGCCAAGAAGTTTAAACCCGGCAATAGGCAGAACTATTAATACTTTTTTGGAAAATTGTTTTGGGCCCATTTTGGTCGTGTTGCGTAGCATAAAGAACTTTTTGAAGAGTTTTCCATTTCCTAGAGTGTAACAGCACACACAGAGGGAGTAACTCCATTCAGTCGACAAGAGAGATCTTTTTGTAACTCTACCGTAGACCTCTATCATGGGGCAGCCATCTTACTTTTCTGCCATTCATTCAAAGCAGCGTAACAACTGAAGCTGGAAGGAACAATAGTCTGATCCCTTTTATCAGTATGTGAAGTTGTATTACTATTACCAATGGGTTTACAGGGATCAAGACAAACATGGAAGCATCTTGATAAAGGTCTATCCGCTCCGAGCGCAACAAAAGAGGGCTTTTTGTGGTATTCACCCGATAGGCATGCCAGAAGCGTTTGATGCCTAGCACGCTGAGTACGCGTAACTAATTTATTCCAGCTTGTATGGTCTTTGCGTACAGGCAGAATGTGTGTAACAACCCACTTGTAACCACCTGTCTGTCTTACGCCGATAGGGGGTGCACTTCAGCTCGGGGTGGATACAGAGTATTCACTGCTGCAAGTGATGTACACATAAAATGTTTCTGCATAAAAGCTAGCAAACTGACTGCTCCGAAACCATTAAGGAGTTGTGAAATGGTTAGGACAAGGCACACATTTGAAAACAAGCAACCCTTACCAGGGGCTCGTCACGGTCGTTGTCCATTCGATGGCTATCTTCCTACATAGCATGTGCATCAACAGGTAACAGTGTTTGTGATGAAAGCCACTCTGGCACAGGCAGTCAAGCACAGTGTGTACAAGTTAAGCCCTGTGGCCAAGAATACCGGTGGTGCTCGTAGATTTTGGTACACGTACTATTTTCAAGGACGCAAAGTGTCAATCATGTGCCCTCTGCCCAATGAGAGATCCACATATGACCCGCGACATGTCATGAGTTGAATGAAAGACTCGTGTGCCATGCTTGATTGTGGCCTATTTTCTATTGCAAAATTAATTTCATCTGTAAAGTTAAAGGTTTTTTGGTTAAAGTCTGTATAGGAGAGCTCTTTGGAAGATGTGCGGTAAACATTATGGCAAAAAAGTCTCTCACGCTTACAACTTGAAAAAGACATGTTGCCATGGGGTTAATGCACATGCCATTTGCACCTGTTAGTAAGTAATGCTTTTTTTTTTTTTTTTTTGATCATGTTTATGATTTCTTCAAAAAATTTCTGTTCAGCCAGTGATAATGATTAATTTGATAAAGAACGATCCGACCATTCGATTCATTTTCTGTTCAGTGTTAAATTCTGTAAACTATTTCTTAATTGTCAGCCAGTCTGTGATACGTTTTCGGTGAAAACTGTATTCTGTCTGATACATCCGTTGTCTGGTATTTAACATTTTTTTTTGTGACAAGATTTTTTTTAATGTACAGTTATTGTACCTTTAAAAGGGGTGGGAAGAGACAATAAAAATGCATTTGGGGAATTATTCGGCTCTGTAACTACGTTTGTCAGTCAATAGTTCAGTTATTCACTGTATGGTTCTTTTTGTGAATACCACGCCAATAAAGTGAATGGAGGTTTCTACTTCTAATGTTACACCAGGAGGCACTGCTGGAACTGAAAGAATGAAATGTGAACATGTACATCTACATAGGTATACAAACTCTCGTATTAACACCACCAGATGTACCACGTTTATGTCCCTCCCCCAACCAAGGGTAGATCCAGTACCAAATTCAATTCTTCAAGAGGCCAAATATTTTTCTGGGGGGTAGAGTAGGGAAGATCTGTTATATTCTATGGCTTCCCCGTAGAGAGAGGTTAAATTTTTGGCCCAATTACTCACGTTCTGCATTCAAGAATGGGAGTAGTCCTCCAAAATCGCCTTTCTCATACTTAGAAAAGAAGAACTCTTCGGTGAGGGACTATTGCCCCCCCCCCCGTCATCCCCTGAATGTTTCAGAACCTCCTATCAACTTCTACCCCACTCTAAAAAGTTCTCAATTAATGCAGCTCATTTTATAACAGGTTTTGCCCTTACCCAACGTATGTATTAATAAACAGCGTATGCTCAGTGCTTGTCCGAGAGCTTCCGAAAAAATTCACAAGCTTACTCGGGCAGGACTCGAACCCACGACCTCCTCCTTGAAATACATGTTGAAATAGTTCGCAGGACCCGCTGCTACACCCGACTCGGACCGGCCAGCCGACCACGGCAAGCTCGGTGGTCGAGTGATTACAAGACGTCTGCACTAGTAAGCAGGAGGTCGTGGGTTTGAGTCCCACCCGAGTATACAGTGTTTATTAATACATACATTGGGTAAGGGCAAAACCTGTTACAAATTAACATCTCCCTGACGCAAAATACATCTTGAAATAATGCAGCTCACTTCTACACAACTCCAACATCAGGACACAAACAGCAAGATTTTTGTGTAATTCATTGTTATGTTGAAACATACCTTTTATTAACCATTCTTTTATAATTAATATGCATATACATAGTTATTTTTTTTACAAATGTTTAACACTTGAAAGTTTATTTACAACTGTAAACAAATAAAAAAAAAGGTTAATTTTCAGCAAAAGAAAAGGTAGGAGCTGTACCTTTGATCTTTTGGAAAACACGTTTTAGCTCACACCACAAATGAATTCTGTGTCATTGCTTAAACTTAGTTTCCCTTCATTCAGGTACAATATCTGATAAAATTTACGGTGCGTATGAAGATTAAAGTGTTTTTAAATTGTTTCTGGCGTCAAATGGACCAGTTCCTTTAATTTGTCCCCTCAATTCAAATCTCATTCCGATAAACACAAAAGGCCTTGTTGAGCTTTCAGTTCAATATTTTGGACGTAACCAATGAAATCTCTTCATCTCTTTCCAGACACATACAACTGAGCATCTCAAAAAAATAAAAAAAAGAAAATTTTTAATTGCACAAGACCTTGGTACTGTTGTTATTGTACTGGCAGGTGTGAAGCTTGGAGAAATTGAGAAAATCAGCCAATCCTAAAAAAACCCGTGTCTGTCACGGCAACGAAAACTGGTATATATACAGTGTCAAAGCATGCCAGAAACATGAATACATCATATTGGCTCAGGTCGCATGGTCAAAGAGCATTTTTCAGCGTCCAAAATACTCGGCCATGCAGACGGTTGACGACAGAATCTTTGCACACAAATAATGAAGATGTCGAGCCTTATGTGTGAGGGAAGTAACAGGCTGGGCCACGCTTGCCCGAATAGTTCAAAATGCTACCATAATTGGGCTGAGCTAGAGTTAGGCAAATTTGGGAAACTTGGGCTCCAGCATTTGCAGAAAATCTACAAAGAGCGCTTTTCATCAGCTTTCATCAGATCAGCTTTTCATCTGCCTCGCATCCAGGTAGCATGAGCTGTCGAGTGCAGAAATGTCTTCATTTACTTCAATATAATATTAGCGTCTACATGTATTTAGCCTACAATGTTAGTATTACTAGATGGAGAAACAGGACTTGCCGAAGAAATGTTCGCGAATTAACGGTTTACTGTCTGATACAATTTCCCTGAACATGAAAATGATAGAAAATGTCCAATGGTCTAGTTGTAATGCTACTTCCAGAATGGGTTGGAAACTCTGAGGCATTTGGTTCACAATTGAAGAGAGAAACTTCGAATGGCAATCCAATTTGGTACCAATTAAATGTCCACTCAAATTCAAGCCTCTTTGCCAGTTACCTCTTTGGTTTGTGTTTCAGAGCACCCCTCTGACAAAGATAAGGCCAGCATGTTTTTTTCAATTTGCTGACGTATGAATGCCTTAACATGAATTTGAAAATTTTGTCTCCCGAGTATTTCAAGTGAACTGTAAACAGAAAGCAATGAGCACCACCTGTCATTGTCTCATGCTAGAAGTACCAGGGTACAAGTATTGTATACACCATAATTTTTGCTTTCAATCTCTGACCCTGAAATTTCATTTCGCTCTCCAACCCACCTGATTTTCATACTGTTGATTATCTGCTAAATAAAATTAAATACTGGCCTAAATGACCCCCCAAAATGTCGAAACATTACTGATGGACCACAAGTAAATTTGTAAAATTTACTTTGAATACAGGTGTATGTTGGTATTGATCTCGTTTAACAAACTGAATAGCAACCGACTGAAAAGTGAGGCAAGAAACTTGCTTGGCGTCATAAAGGAAACATTTGGCTTTTATTTTTGTACAGTCTGGGTTTCTGAAGGGTTTTGAACTCACTCTTAAAAGAGTCTCTCATTAAGGACTCAGACATTTCTGCCAATAGCCTTCCTTCAAGACACAAATTTCCTTATGTTACATACCATTACCTCTACGACACTCCATTAGCACAGGGAGCATGTTACCTGCTCATATCACTTGCCAGCTCAGGAGAGCTGAACAGATTGCATCTCTTTGTGCTCATAAGAAGATATCGACACCTTGGGTGCCTTTTACATTTTATTCAGAGTTGAGTATTTGAAGACTTGGCACGTGGAAGACTTTTGTCCACTCCCAGAGCCAGTGTGCTTGTTAACATCTCCAAATACGGCTCTGTTGCTTGGCAAACCCCCCCTCTCAAACAGAGAGTAGTTTGTGGCAAAGAGAAAGTGGTAATTCTTGATGATGAGCCTTACAAATCCAAGGGGATGGCAGTGTCCATTTGCATCCCCATATATGGTAAGAGCGCTCAAAAAAACCCCACTGCCGTCTTGATGCGTAGTACCAACTTCAGATGGAATCTTGGGAAAGAAAACATTTTTTCTTCTCCAAATGTCTCCATTCTTTTGCCATTAAAGGGCAAGGTTGGCCACACCAGTGACGTGATCTTGGTGACTGCTGTGTCCCAGTTGTGTGTCCGGCATCTGCGTTTCGGACGGCTTCTCTGCAGGATTTTGTTGGGCCGTCTCCACCTTGGGTTTGTAGTTCCGAGCTCCGAATATGGTGCTGCCCACTCTGATGTTGGTACTCCCAACTTCAATCTACGCGGGCAAGGAGGGAACGTTCAAATTATGAATGTGAGTCAACAAATAATTCTTCAAATCTGCTGCGCTTTCTCATTAACCACTACCAGCCGGGGAGTCCGGGATCGGAGCCGTATGGTTTATATGTGTGGCCGGGGTCTCCGAACTCGGACAAAGGAAACAGGGCCCTGTAACAAAAGACCGTACTCCGAACAAAAGACCAGGCTGCTGGGCATGACCGGCATTTTTCACTCTCAAAAGTGGTGATAATCCAGCATTATTTTGAAACCGTATACCAGGGTTTGGGGTATTTAGAGCAAGCGGATTACCACCGGGGACAAAAGCTCTCCACCACCGCAGCGATGAGCCACACAGCACCGCTGCATGCTAATCTGGCCCCTATTGAAAAGAGGTCAGCAGCGCACAGACCCAGGTTCATGAACCAAAGACAGCTGTATAACACCGCACAATCTGGGCTCTGTTTACAAGGCTGCAGGCCTGGCTGAAATATTCGGGTGTCAATGAAGGTCGCCTGTCAACTTAGAGTAGTGCCTGAAGATTACTCCGTGCGGCTATTAACGACTGTTAAATGGAATGATGAATTGTTGAAGGATTTTGAAAACGGAAAAAATTATAGTCATGCCGGCCCAGCATCCTCAACGTTGAAAAATGCCCTGGTCCGAAGTGGTTAAAGTGAAATTGGACTTGCATGAAATCCAGTCTCTTGTTCCTAAAATATGGAATCCCAAGCCACCAACAATTCTGTAAGATGTCACTTATTCACCCGCAAAAAGACATTCACAAATGATTTCATGTGCAGTACAATAAACCTTTTGAGAGTTACAGTTGAATGAAATCTGGTACACTACATTCATTTAAATTACATCAGTTACATAAGAGACGCCTTTCAACAATACATTGTTCTCAATGGATAAGAAGGGCGCAAAGGAACCAGTCCATTCCAGAGATGGTGGTCACTATGCAAAGCTTGCCCCGAATCTAAGTATAGCAACAGTGTCTTAAGTCTGGGGAATTCAAGTTGTTATGTTTATGTGCAATGAGATAACTCAGTGTCTCATATTTTATTCTAAGTTAACTCGCACAAGGCTTATTGCAACAGCACTTATCAGTATCCACATACAGCGGTGCACGTGCATTTGGGCCCTGCACTAAAACAAAGACATATCATATTTTAGCCCCGAGAGAGCCGAGTCGGATTTGAGTCCTGACAGAGCTGAGTATGTTGCCTATTCCAAAGCTGAATAAACTTGCTCACCGCGTGCTCAAAGTCATTAGACATTCCCATGCTCAGCTCGATGGACTCCTTGGGCAGACCAAACTTGCTGCAGATATCTTCTCGGCACTTGATGAGGGTCTGATGGAAGCGGAAGGAAAAAGAAAGGCTTCACCCGTTAAAGATGGATCTATGACATAAACCTTCCACCAGCACCTAACCGGATTTCTAGTAACAATGGAGTTAAGATCGTTCGGATTGCTGGAAAGCTACAAATAATATAAACCACGAAAATGAAATAACCACTCCTCTTCCAAAAAAGACATAACTTGCTGTATTTTGAGTATGAGTCCACTGTGTTATACAAAAATTGGTAAGGAGTATGATGGATATATTCGGCAATTTTTGGTTGTTGCTGCAACTGAGAAATATTATCATTCTTAGTTTGATTCTCTGCCCCTTATTTCATATCTCCCTGTATTGGGTGGGGGGTCAGGGACCACACTTACAGTTCAAAGTAAACTTGGGACAGTTTGTGTCTTTTCCACTCACCTGAAAATCAGGATTTGGGCCCTTGCTGAGGTCGTGGTCAAAAGCACCTATCGTCATGATGCCTACGACATCGAGGGCACCACATTTCTGTCGGACATGGTCGTACAGATCGCAGCACTGTGATGGCGGGACACCGTGCTTTTCTGCAGGCAGCCAAAACAAAAAAAGTGCTATGAATGGTCAATTTTGACTCGAGGATGGCAAATTTGATTGAAGAGCAGGCAAAGGCTCCGGGGGCCAGGAATCTGGGACAAACTTGTAGCACTGAATGATATTACGGTAGAATTTTCAAAAGTTTCCAAAACAAACAAGTAACTTCGTACATTTAGTGCTAGCCACTTAGTACATTGACCAACATGTGCTCCATCGAGAAATCTCAATGATTTGTCAAAGTTTTCCGATAGAACTAATATTTCCAGGAAGTCATTCCTACAGGGAAAAGTTTCTCCTAATGAAATCTGCGGGTGGGCGCACAAATGGACAAATGTGCTCACGCTCTTCGCCGCTCGTGTTGATCTGCACCATGACCTTTAACCTCCAACCCTTGGCCAATTTCTCCCATGTCTTGTTCAGTTCATTGGCCAGCTTCACAGAATCCACGGTTTCCACCATGTACAGGTTGGGTGCCTCTGTGAAGGAAGAATAGAATAATTGGTTTTCTTTGGTCAAACTGGCACAAACTAAAATGTCAGTTTCAGCCAAATGGCTGTTTTTTCTCCAAACCCTGAAAAAAAAAAAACACTGAATGTAAACAAAATTTCTTTTATACTTCTGAACAGGGCTTTAGTAAATACCTGCAACTTAATGCCAAAGAGTGCCCAGAAAGGATATCACGACATCCAAATAGTTGGCATTTTATGCTTTCACAACATTCTCCCAACTCAAAGGGTGTGCCGGATATATCCTTCTGGATGTCCAAAAAGACACTATGACTCTGCTCTGCCTTTGGTCACTTGCTGTTAATCAAGATACAGTGTTCAGAACACCTGAAGTTTTACGATTTGTTCTCTGAACGATGCTTTCTGGAGAGCTGTTTTCATTTCTGAGTCCTTTCCTCATTGCATCATTTTAGCCAGAATGGAGTTTTTACAACTCAAATGGGCATTGCTAAGTGCTGGACTTACCAAGGACCTTCTTGACCTTATTGGTCTGCAGGTGGCCTATGAAGTGCCACCTGATTTCCCTGCAGGCCTTCAGAATCTCTGCATCATGGGACTTCTCAACCAATTCTTGCACCTGTTTGGTTGTCAACATTTAGGCTAAATTATGTGACAGTAACAGCTGGGGGTAATGCCGTCTGAACATAACAAGCACACATGATGTTAACCCTAACCGCCTTGGCCCTTTTGACTAGGACACACTCTCAGTCCTTCAAAATCCTCCAACTGCCCCCATGAAGAAATTGGATACAGCCTCAATCCTCCAAAATCCCCTTTCAAATCCTCTCATTATGTTAACAGAGTGTGAATGGTATCTTGGAGCAATATGGATAATTTCACATATAATGTGGGCATGAATTTCTGCCTGGCTGAATGTAAACAACACGAAGTCTAACCCACAACCTTGAGACAATACGCCCTTTGCAATCAGCAATGTAATTTTACCATTCACCCTCAATCCTCCAAAACCAACCGGAGGATTTTGAAGGACTGAGGATGGTTAGGGTTGATGTGGCTGTGTGTTGGGGATGTTAATTTTACACTAGGTGTTGCCCTTACACCAAAGTGTATATTCACACTGAATTCTCATCAGTGTACTCCAAGAATTGTGAAAACTCATAAGCTGGCTCAGGTTTGATAGTGATTCGAATGGTTAACACGTCTGCACTAGTAAGCAGGAAGTCTTAGGTTCATATCTTACGGAGCCAGCTTGTGACTTCTTTCATAACTGACAGACCACAGTGAGTCTACAGTATGAATATACATGTCTGTGTACAAACAAAACCTGGTATGAAAAAAGTTTAAAATAATGCTGCCATACATTTTTGAATTATGTCAACTTCTATCAAACAACCCTGGTTTATTCCAACCGTTTTGTAAGTGCCGTACTGTTGTTGTCTTACACGTACATAATTCTCGCCAAAGTTTTTCTGTCCATGTTTGTAGGCCTCCAAGACCATCTCCTTGGGTTTCGTCTTGGTGACGGCAACAAGCCTCAGGTTTGGCGATTCTTGGGATATTCTCTGCCAAGAAAGACCAAGAAATGTACACCAAATGGTCACAACCTTATGAAAAAAGTGATTCCCTGTCATTCTTCCATACTCTCCAAGATCCTTTGAAAATCCACACAGCAATTAAGGATTATTTTGCAATTAAAGACAGTGGAGCAAAGACAATTTTGGGACTTGCTGCCTGCTGGAGGTTGGAGTGCAAACAATGTGCCCTTCATTTCTTATTCAGAGTAAAGTCCCACACCAAAATTCGAAGGGAGTTCGAGTTATCACAAATGAAGTCAATTTTCAGATATTTTATGAACTTCACGTTAAGCTGGTGTCTCCTCAAGTTTAAACTTACATTTCATCTTTTTGCTTATTAAAAAAGTATCACAATGCCAGTTGCTTGGAACCTTATACTTTCACAGTTCGAGTACACAAGGACAGAAAAATGTGCAAGAACTGTAATGCATGGGGGAAATTCATGAAATTTCCTCTTTCCCAAATACTTTCGGAGAAAAGAATGCTTGCCAGAAATTCAGCAATAAGTATGTCAAACATATGTAGGCCTTAACACTAGTTCCACTCGGACAGTTTTGAATAATGGTCAAAAGTGGGGAGGGCACGGTTCCCTATGTCACATTTACAGTCCTTTGCAGCTCTTCTACAAAGCAAAATTTCCAATAATATACATTATTAAAGGTATTTTACAGAAAGTAGAAAATAAATTTGTTTCTCATCTGGGTTTTTAAAGGAGAAAAGGTGGCCTTCTTTTTTTTTTGATGGTACCGTTTTCCAAAAATGTGAAAGGACTTGTGTATCTGAACGAGTTTACATCATATCTATCAGGTTTTAAACTTGCATTTCTTTCACTGGAAAGAAACAAAAAGTCCAAATCAAGATTGTCTTCCAAGTTTTCCAAAAACAAAGACATGGAAGACTAGAGGCTAAGAGGGTGAAGACAAGAAACTGTTTCATTTTTAGTAGCAAACACTGTCTGAGGTTTGTTTTCATAGTGAAGTTTGGTCCAAGGCTGTAAGAATCATTACCATGATTCTAACAATATGGTTCTCATTCTACAGTGTGCTTTTAGTTTTAAAACATTTCGCCATATGCCACTACGATGGTGTTCATTAACCACACCCGTACAATGGGATGAAAAAATGTATCTGCCAGTATTAGGCCTAAAACTAATTTTCCCTCAACTGTGTCAGGACATGTTTTGGTTCTGACGGCTAGTAAGTCACTGTAGGGAATAATTACTGGCGTCCACGTATGGAACTCTTTCTGAAAAAAAAAACAGCCATTTAGGCCTCCTTACAAAACACTTCGAATTTTTCAGACCAGTGTCATTGGGATTTATGCACAGGGTATAGCGTCTGTACATGGAACTCTTTCCAATGGTTTCAACTTAAAATTTTGATATCACTAGTATCAGACCACATTCATTTAAGCCATAGGTGATCTTTGAACAAAATGATTAAGGTTTCCTTAGAGACTGATATTTCTTCAACTAGTCTGCTTTCTTCCCCACATTATCGTCCAGTACTTCAGTATACAGCAAGTGTTATATGTTGTCAACCGACACGACCGACTTCCGCATTGCCGTGTTGATTGCGACATCACGATGTCCTACAGAGCACTGACCACACCGCAGCTCAACTGGTGCTTTTGTTGTTGCCTCGTAATGTACATGTACAACCGAATAGGGTTTCTGCAGCACGTCTCCAGTACTTTTCCATCATGCACGAACTCCGACCCAAAATTTTCCAACTGCAATCCAGCAGCTGATTCCCAACAACAGACCCTCTGACTGATGAAATCTCAAGACAAAGTAGGGAAATGCATCGACTCACCTCATTTCTGGACTGCCATGCCGCCTCCGTCCGCTGGAGGACGGCCTGTAATGCCCTCCCTATCTGCCCAAATTCGCCTTCGGTGGCCATCACAGCGTTAAACACCCGATGCATTGCGCACACACTTTCCGTACGTTGCGATCCGGTCCGTTGAGCAGCGCTATTGCTATGGATAATAATGATGCGCGGTATGCACCCGACGGCTGATGGCTGTCTTCATGCATAGACTAGCCTCAATTCCTTTGAGTGTTTAATTTTCCAAACAAAAGAAATTACACTTGTGGTGGCGCTCTACTGGTGGTCCGGTATGCATAAAATAGTCAACTGCCACAGCCAACAGTGAGAAACGTTTGAGAAGCACATCCAACTAAAGTTCATTTTATCGTTTCTCATTTTCTTTTCGAATTTCAATTCATTTACTTTTGAAAATATTGCCTTTTAGGAGATTTTTTCCACAAAAGGTCACCCCTAAAAAGCAGTTGCTGAGCACTCCTCCGAGTCGCCATTTTGAAAAATCGATGCCTACACTTCTCAAAAAATAGGCCTTTTTCAGGCAGTGATATCTTCAAGTTCCAAATCTCACTCAGATACAAGTTGCCATTCGTTTTGGTAACCTAAACGAGTCTCTTCTACAAATCTTCAAAGTTTTCGGGTCACAAAATGCTATATTTTGTGGAGAATTTGAGTGCATTACTAATTGGGATTTGGTCAACACACGCAAGCGCAGTTTTCAGCAAATTTAAGTGGTTCAAATTGCCAGTGCAATGGAACAGGCGCAGGGTGCACTGCGCACTACTAATAAGGTCAGAGCGTGAGAGCGGGCAACCAAAGTTCCTGAAGCCTTTCAAACAAAGTTTTAAAAAAAGTGTTATTGGGTCCTTCAGATTTCAAATGATTTTAAAATTTTAGTAGGTTGACCAATTAGATTTCTAAAATGTCCGCAGAAATACATCTCGACGCCCCAAAAGTGAACGTTCCCGTCTGTCAAGTGTCAGCAGTATGGAAGACGAAAGTGGTATGGAGGACGAAAACTGAGTGGCCACCTGCTTTTCTGCTATCAGAATAGTAGAAAAGCAGATATGTTAGGGTAACGTGCAATTTCGACTTCTACTTTTCTGCCACCTCAAAAAGCAGATCGAACATTGTTTGGTTATGCTTTTTTCTATTTTTCTGCTTTTCTGCTTCAAGAAAAGCAGATTCACTTTTTCTTCATTCGCTGGCGGCCGAAAAGCGGCCATCTGCTTTTCTCCTTTCGAGCAGGCAGAAATTTGGATCAAGCATTTTGGCGACAACCGTGAATTCAACTTTTCTGCTTGTGTGATACCGGAAAAGCAGATGGGAGGTGAATGGGGTCATGAACCAGGAGGTTACGACCATTTCCTTTTGGGGGAGTGAACGTATGGAAAGCAGTACCTAGGGACCAATCCCATACTGCAGTATCAGTGTCCCTGTGAGGCAGAGAAAACAGCATCTAACGAAATACAGTTTTACAACTATCATCCAACAGACACAAAAGCTTGCTTGGGCCAAGGCAAACATGTGAATCATTCACATGATCGTTCATCATAAAAGAGGGTGGACTGTAATTATTGGCTTATACGTCTTCAATACACAAGAAAGGAAATGGTCATAACCTGAGGTTCCTGACCCCGTTCACGGCAATGGAAGGCACAAAAGCAGATGGTCACTTTTCGGCCACCTATGTAAAATCTGCTTTTAGTTCCGGTATCACAAAAGCAGAAAAGTTGAATTCACGGTTGTCGTCAAAATGTTCGATCCAAATTTCTGCTTGCTTGAAAGCAAAAAAAAAAAAAAAAACAGATGGCCGCTTTTCGGCCGCCAGCGAATGAAGAAAAAGAAAAATCTGCTTCTCTTGAAGCAGAAAAGCAGGAAAATGCATAACCAAACAATATTCATAGTGCTTTTTGAGGTGGCAGAAAACTAGAAAGTCGAAATTGCACGTTACCATAATATAAAATCTGCTTTTCTACCATTCTGATATAAAAAAATCAGATGGCCAATTTTCATCCTCCATAATTAAAGATTGTGACAGCGAGGTCAATTTTCTGTTCAACTTAATCAGAGTTGGTTACCTCAGTTTATTTTAATATCCCTTCTCTGCAGGAGACTGGGGCCCCCGGAAAGCCAGGTTGGTTGATGGTTGCCAATTTTTGGTGAGTAGTGAAGGTAGCCACATCAGCTATACGTGCGAAGTCGTTTATTTTATCATTTCATTCAATCAACTATAGATATTGTGTCAATCGTACATTCGTACCTTGGTGCACTGACTTCACAAATCGATGTCCGACGCCCCCCCCCCGCGCCCCGGGCTGATCCCCCGCGCTGCACGCACTGTGCACACTGATGCAACCAGGTGTCCCTTGCACCGGCCGGAGGTGTGGATTCTGCCCAAAGCTTTACATCCCATCTCCACCAAAACTAGAAAATACCCGACAATTATTTTGGATTCAACTAATTCAACTGAAATGAATGTTCACACGTTCGTGACCATGTGTTACATTAACAATAAAAATTCATCATTTGATGAGGACCGTGAACTTGTACCGTTCGGAGTTCCAGTTATTCATCTCGTGATCAATCACAAGTGAACAGTTGTTACCGTTGGCGGCGCTGTGATAAATTAACATATTGTCGGGTTCCCTTTTCAAAGAACGACGGATGTGTTTGCTTATGTCAAGGCCTTTGACTAGCCATGCACACAACGTACTGAGAAAAATCGAAATCGTACGATGTTTGTCAATCACATGGTTGAACAGGGCCTAGAGTGATGTTGGTCTGGTTGGCGTTATCGTAATAAAGCCCTAAAAAACCGTAGTGAAGATTGGTGAGTAAAGAATTACAGTTAGTTTGCTGCGTTCGGAGTGTTGACGCAACTAAAGAAATAAAGTATGTTGCTGTGCATACAGTCAGTCACTCCAAAAAGCTGAATGGCTTGCCTTGAAGTTGAACCTTAGTTGACGGTCAGGCCGACCGTCAACCATGACGACTGGCCGACTTCCCCGCGCCGCTCACCTTGCCACATGGCAAGTTGCCGGTGTTTCAACTTCAAGTACGATGGGTTACTTTATTATCGCGTTAGTTATCACATTTCCCGATCAAAATAAAGATTGCTCGCTCACCTTCCTGAATTATCCTATCCTTGCTGGTGTTTAATTCTTACTTTTTAACTTGATCGATAAGCATGATAAGATTTTGTTTGTGGTCCATTTTATTTTCTGTAAGTCTAAAGTGTCTCAGAAATTCTGTGTTTCTGTGTGCACCATATACATGATACTGCATATATGCAAGTGGAGGCAGAGTCTTTATTGTGGTTTCGAGAAATGGTTTCTGAGACTACGATGGCCTTTAAAGCACTTAGATTATGGATAAATAAAGATAAAACTTAAGTTAAAAGAATAATTTTGTAACCTCATTTTGTGGTAATGTTTATCTGTCATGCGTGTGGTTGACTCCATTTGTTTTCAGTCTTCTTAAATATGCCCTTGGCGTTGAGAACGAGATGGGAATAATTGCACTGCGTCACCTTACACTTAGTAATCCGGCAAGGAATGACTTCATTTTTTCCCCAGGACTTTTTTACCCCAATCTGAAATGTAGCAGAAACCTTGATTTGATATTCATCTTATTACTTAAATTAGTGTTTTCCGAAGGAACAATAAACATGAGGATATCACAGATTTCATTTTCTTGGTGGACTCGTTCTTTTATCTGTGTCTGAAACAGTCATTCAGGTTTAATGAAATGGTAATAACTCTTAGGGAATTAAAACTCATAAAACAGACATTTTTAATATTTTATTCAAAATACATGTATATCCTTGCAAATGTCTTCAGGTTGCATAAGAAAAGCTACAAAATTGAAATTATTCGCTATATATTGCCATGGTGAGGAAAAAGTAAGTTTGATACAAGTCTATTGTAATGGAGATTGGGGCGCGCTTTATGCGGACAAAAAGTTTTTCAGTGCAGAAGCCCTTGTTTTGACTCTGAAGGAAATAAATTGGCACTGTCGCAGTTAAAACATGTCTTCAGACACCTCTGACCATTTCGGATTGACACATCAGTATGAGAACCCAGCAATGTATGTCCCTGGGCAGGGCAGTGTTAGAAATAACTGTTAAAGAGATACATGGTAGGTAATGACAGACATGAAGAAAAATTAATAATCTTCAGAAAAGTTATGTCTTTTATTAAACTTCAGGTCCCAAAAAAATTGTCTCTGGTCAGACTGATGATCTGAAATTGATGTGGCGATGCGTTTTTTTTTTCTTCCAGGGTTGGATTTTACAGACAATTGCCCTACATGCATGGATTTGTTGGACTCGACCAGCTTTATTATGATTATAAGCTGACAACAAACAACTTTGTATCCATAGTCTGCTATCATTGTTCAACATCTCGTCAATATCTATAGTCCTGATTAAAAGATAAAGCTGCCTGCAAAGATGGTGAGGCAGTGCGACAGTAGAGGGCTCTGTTGCAGCTTTCGCAGAGAAAAAAGTTGATTTGCGTGCCTGAAATTGATGTGCGCTTACCAGAGACAAAAGGCTTTTTTTTTGGCCTTACCGAAACTTAAGGAAACTTGCAAAATTTGTCACTCTGATTTTAAAAAACTAATCCTCAGGGTATTAGTTATTAAGAAAAGAGAATTCAGAAAAGAAATCCCCACACAAAAAAGAAAAAGAAAAGAAAAAAGAGAAATAAAGTGGAAAACCTTTCTGTTTTGGTATTTAGTTGAAAAGGAGAAAAAGAAACAAAAAAGTACAACCAGTAAAAGAAAAGAAAAAAATCACACAAAAAAGGGGAAAAACTAAAAAAAAGGCAATGATGATGACTTAACATTGCGAGCAGAAGTTGTACATGTTAAAGTTCCCTGGGCCCCCTTTAAAAGTTTCCAAGATTGGGTTATATTCAGGCACTGGTGCACAGTAACTTACTCTGGAGAATTTTGGAGGATTCAGCTTACTTGGAACTTTTACACTATGGAGTTGGAGGAATTTGTAGGATTCGGGTTATATGTTAGAAAAAGGGGGTAGGGAGTTAGGGTCAATTACCTGGGTAAATCTTGTCGGTTGGGAGCTTACTGGCAATGCAAATTCACAATTACCGATGCTGCAATTATAGAGTTACCGTGATAACATAGGAACAGAGTACATGGTAGGATACATCATGTACGTGTACCGTATTTTATGCCTCTTCTGTTTCAGCTGGTAATGGGGGGGTTATGACTCTTTAGTGGTCAGTTGTTTTTTTTTTTTCATAGACGTGGCAGCAAGATACTGGTACATATATGTGACCCACTCTGCAAAAAGGCCCTTCAGTCATGCTATGCGTCTGTATGCGACAGACCATTTCGTACACCTGCTAGAGATCAATTCTAAATTTTATTGTATCTCGGGAATAGAATGTGCAACAGAGGTAAAAAATGCACAAATTTAATCCTTATTAAAATGCCTCTCTATCCGTAGGCATCACTTCAATCAATTTGTTACACATAAGCTCAAGGGCCATTTTTGTAGAGCCAGTCATATTTGTAAAAATGAAAATGTTATAATGTTCAACGCTGCAAACATGTACTTTTAAAAATGTAATTGATATGTGTTATATAACTGATTTTAATTAAAAAGAGGTGCATTTTTTGTTCATCTAAGTTGATCTTTGGTGGTTGACGAATGAATCGGGATTGGATTCCCTACATCACAAAGCCAGCGTACATGTACATGTACCCCCTGTATGCACAGGGTAATTTCATGATGCAAATATTCTTTGAATCTTAAATGCCTACCTATGTAAGAAACTATTTCATTGAAATATTCTCCTACTTGTTTACATTTTATTTGATAGATAATCTGTTTCCGTCAGCAGTAATCTTATTGCAGTATTTGCAAAGATGAACACGGAGAAAGCAGACAGCAAGGACGCTGATGTCCCATTGAAGATCACAGAACACACTATGAAGAGAACAAGAAAATTGTCCTGCAGAAATCCAGGTACGTTTCTGTCACATTCCACCTCTAAAGGGTGCTTCTGACCACTGGCATAATGTAATCAGAGGCTTGATATAAATGCACTTTGAAGTGCCTCTTCAAAAATGTAGCTTTTCATTAGAATAATCACTTATAGTTGGTACCAGTTTAATTTGAGAAACGTAGCTGTATGCCATAAGTAATATTAAATTAAATATTTAAATTTTAAAATTGAATATTTGAGCAATCTGTGAAAGTTTTTATTCATAAAATGTAAATCTGTGCATGGCTGCTCCACAATCAGTCGTCCCTTTTGAAAAAGTTCATGTGTCCATAGACAAAACAAGAAATTACTCTGTGATTTCTACACATTCTAGGTCATCCATGGTCATGCAACCAGACTATTAAATGGTTGGACTTTTTAAAAAAGTTGGCCATCTGAATGAAATCATTTGGTTTCTCTCTCATTTGCAAACTGTGTGAGAAAATGTCCTCTTCAAAAAAGCTGAACTGAAACTCCAACTTTGGAAGAGGAAGAGTAAAGGCTTTGGACTTTCTATCTTCTATCATGAAACTTGGAGCTTTCTGTTGCTAAAGAGTGAGTGAAAGTGACTTGCATGTAGTTTTGTGTTTGAGTGTTAGTCTGCACTCAAAATCCCAGTCTGGGGCTTGACACGGGACCAGCCCAACACACTGGGTCTAAGGCCCATAGAGGTCTCAGTGGCAATAACGGCGATCACCTGCTGAAGACAGAGCGCTTGAGTGTCTGCGCTCAAGGTCCCACTCCCAGTCTGGGACTCAACACAGGGCCAGCCCAACACACTGGGTTCAAGGCCCATAGAGGTCTCAGTGGCAGTAACGGCGATCACCTGCTGAAGCCAGAGCGCTTGAGTGTCTGCACTCGGGGTCCCACTCCTAGTCTGGGACTCAACACAGGGCTAGCCCAACACACAGGATCTAAGGCCCATAGAGGTCTCAGTGGCAGTAACGATGATTACCCATTGAAGACGGGGTGCTCGAGTGTTTGTCTAAACTCGAGGTCCCAGTCTAGGACTCAACACAGGGCCAGCCCAACACACAGGATCTAAGGCCCATAGAGGTCTCAGTGGCAGTAACGATGATTACCCATTGAAGACGGGGTGCTCGAGTGTTTGTCTAAACTCGAGGTCCCAGTCTAGGACTCAACACAGGGCCAGCCCAACACACAGGATCTAAGGCCCATAGAGGTCTCAGTGGCAGTAACGATGATTACCCATTGAAGACGGGGTGCTCGAGTGTTTGTCTAAACTCGAGGTCCCAGTCTAGGACTCAACACAGGGCCAGCCCAACACACAGGATCTAAGGCCCATAGAGGTCTCAGTGGCAGTAACGATGATTACCCATTGAAGACGGGGTGCTCGAGTGTTTGTCTAAACTCGAGGTCCCAGTCTAGGACTCAACACAGGGCCAGCCCAACACACAGGATCTAAGGCCCATAGAGGTCTCAGTGGCAGTAACGGCGATCACCCATTGAAGTCAGAGCACTTGTAGCTTAGGGACATGACAAGAATTGGCTGGCTCATGGCTCACACTGAAATCCCTTTTCCCTCAAATCAGTATACGTGTACATGGTACATACTCCAGCTTAACAGCCATCGGATGGATTTTGTACCAGAGAGCCTTGAGATATTCATCGAGGGGCTTGATATTCCGATGTTGGTAATGAATTAAGAGCTTAATATGGAGTCATTCAGAATACAAGGAGCATTTCCTAATATTGAATTTCAAATACTGATCAGAGTACCGGTACCTGTGTGACTAGTTAGTGATTGAGCCGGTCATCTTCTTTGTTTGTCGTTTAGTGAGAAAAAAATGTCAGACGGGTAAAGAATTGATATTGCCAGGGAAGAAACCTGTCCTGTGAAAGCTAAAAAAAGGTCAGGTTACTATTCTTCACCGAATGATCCTTTTGTGCCATACATGGCCATGATTTTTTTTGTCAATAATGCACTTTGTACAAGTACAAAGTGGATTTGGCAAGAGAGTGTTTATTGAGGCAGCACCAGTGGTCTTACATTTCTCAAACAAAATACACAAAGGCAAATGAGACAAAATGTTGGTTATTGTCACCCTAGCCAAGTTGTTGCTGATCAGTTACCGTACTCATTGGCCTGACTGCACAAAGGCATGTACATGTAAATGTCGTATGTAACTGCTTCAGAAATGTACCCTGACTCGCACTAGCCAGCTTGTCACTAAAATATTGTTTTCTTCCAGTGCCCTAGTGGTATTACTATCAGATTATTGCGACCTGCCTTGGGAATCGGGTGTGTGTGCATGTACATGTAGGTCGTGCACTAGGGAATTTGTAAGATTCGCAAGATGCCCTTCAATTGCAGCCCAGGTTTGTGTGTACAGGATCGGGGCAGGAACTTATCAGAGGCAATTGCCTTGATGCGCCTGGTCTTTGCCTCAGTGCCCCTTGAAATGTTCCCATAGACCAGTTGATTTTCTAATACAAGTGGCCTTTGCAAAGGAGAAATTGCCTTGCCCCTTCAAGAACAAAGTCCCTACCCTGCAGGATTCCCACTTGGGTTATCTGACAGTATTGTCCAGTGACAGTGTGCGCCAAAACAGTGATCCACCAAGGACGTCATGAACCGAGACTACCCGTGGCACTATGCAGTGATTCTGTGAACCCAGCAAACAGTGTACTTTATAAAAAAAAAAAACACCAGAGATGCTTTTTGTAGTTTTAGGGTGAAGAATTATCTTACACAGGGTGATAAGTGATTGTGCAAAGTGTAACCAATTAGAGTAGGGTTTTAAAGTACAGATAAAGTCCAAACAAGTGAGGTTAAACAGAAGGTTACACTGCACAAATATGTGTGCCTTTTCACAAACTTTGAACTGAAATCTGTTTACTTTCTTAGCACAGTGCTTCGCATGTGTCAGTAGCGGTACCCGTCCACCCAACAGACTATTAGGCCTGTGTTTTTGTAGTGGCTGTTGCTCGGTATGCTACATGTACACGTAAAGAGTTATTTTCTGCAGATATGGGAACGAGGACTTGTTATTATGAATGTAAGTAAACTGTGATGCGTTGTAATCAAAGCATGCAAGTATTTTCCTAAGAACAATGTTGTGTAGGACTACTCCGCTTCAGTTCTTAAAGATGTATCCAGGCCATGTGGCAACGTTAATCTCTTTCTTTAATTAGCCCATGGAGCAGGTTACAGTAGCTTGTTTGGCCAGCCTGCAGGAGTTTTGATTTGCCCACTGGACATTATATACAGTAGCAAAGCTAAAGTGGCATTGTTCAACGTCATTATTTCAGCTGTTACAGAGGAGTCTTGCTATCAGAGGGGAAGGATTCACAGCTTACAATTAATCATAAACAACACAATGAATTTTACAACAATTTTTTTGTATTCTTTACAAATCTGACAAGTGATAAACTTTTCCTACAGGTAGGTACCGGTATTTCTTTACTAGCCAGCTGGGCAGTTTAAAAAAAGAATGTATTTTACTAGCCCGGGAAAGTTTTAGCGCTAGAGTTTGTGCGCCGGTCTAGTGTTAAGGTTGGAGCCTGTGTATCTAACTTATTTATTAAAAATGTAACTTTGTACTTAATAGTACAGTGGGAAAGAAAGCAGTTATGTAAATATGCATTTTCTGGGAATGTCCACTTACACTGTACATCCTCTTGGGGATCCTATTAAGTGAATTGACTTCCTGTAGGAAGTTGACATTTGAAATGCATGTACATGTATGTACATGTACCGGTAGGTAGAGGGCCGAGTTTATTAATTAGCAAATATGTCTTGAGAAAAGGAAACATCTTTATGACATAAAAAGGGGTTGAGACCTTCAGAAGCACATTTTGAGCCAGTAGGCTTAGACAGAATTTAGGTGTTATGAATAGTGATGGTATTTTTCAACACCGAAAAATACCGACTGGTGAACCATAAGTACCAAAATACCGGCAAGTCATGCAAATATGGTATGGAATTTTGATACCACGGTATTCTTGCCTATATGCCTTGAAAATAAATGAAAGCCACCAGATCGTCATATTTCACTCCATCTTTTGCGGTACAAGTCATCCAGTGTCGTGTCTGCATTGTCACTTGGACGTGGTGACAAACTAAACATAAAATTTAACCCTAACACTCCTCAGTCCTCCAACAGGTGAAGGATTGAGGAGTGTTAGGGTTAATTAAACAACCACCAACCCACCAGTCAAAAGCTTTAAATTTTATGAACCAACCCCCGTCATCCTGTTTGTGGTTTTGGTGTAAAGGTACTGGTAGCTTTTTTAGAATCTGACTGGAAGTCAGAAGTACATGTATGTACATGTAGTTGTTGGCATGCCCAGGGAATGTTGCCGTTTATCGCAGTTGCTTTTTGATGACAAATACTTTATACCTCCACTTCAAAGAATATCACGGTATTAGTGAATATCACTGTATTTTGATCACAAAGATCGCGGTATTGAAAGATGCAGTACCGTTCGAGCCTAAGAGTCAATGTACTTGGTTGTCATCCATGGGTGTAGCGTGACAGGCAAGCATTGTATGCATGAAATATTATAAAGTATAACAGTGACCTTGAAACACCCTCCATGGTACTTGTACATGCTTTAAGTTTGGTAGATCCAAAAAATTGATTGCCAGGACTGCTGGTTGGTTCTATTGTCACCAAGTGGTGAACAAACATTTGTTATCATCCTGAGCAAAAGTTTGGCGGGGAAAAACTTGCACTCAGCACTGCTTCCAAAAAGTTGGTGGCTCCAAAGACGTGCCTTTTGCTGAAACTTTGGTTACTTGTAAAGATTTGCCAGATAGAATTCTGATTGTTTGTCACATGGCAAGTGGAGTCATTGTACCTTTCCTTTTCCATAACTGCATTCACTTGTGTCCAGTTTTGTAACCCGAAATTGAAAGTGCAGTCAGGTGACCTTCATTGCCTAACGTGTTTATATTGCTGATCAGTGTACACATGCTTAGCTAACATAACATAATACTTCTTAAATTTGGTATTGGTGTTCATTCATACATGTACCGGTACATGTACTTACATGTATTTATTGTGGTTTTTCTTGATCACTCTTTTTTGCCATACGGTACATGGACATGTGTAGCTTGTTAAAATTAAGGAAAGAGATGTTGGACAGCGACACCAAGCTGATTGGGCGGGTAACCAAAAGTTTGCCCAAAAGTTTGCGGTTCAAGTACGAGATATACCCGTACATGTAATTATGGCCCACACATGTACATGTCAAGCCCGTGGGAAAGGGGAAGGGATGCTGCGGGTGCTGAAGCTCCCCTAACTTTTGTGGGCTGGGGTGCTGGTGTACAAAATAGCACCCCCCAACTTTGACCACGTTAAGCCACAAACATAAAATCACCGATGTCAGAGATCCATCGAAAAACCCTAGATATATATGATTTTACAACCTCAGCACCCACTCAGAAAAATTTGTTCCCGCAGGCATGGCACATGTACCGTATTTTCTTTCATGGTGTTTTTGGTTCCAACTGGCAGTAAACAGCTCTGTACAAAAGGTTCAGTATTCTAGGGATGTGGTAGTGGCCATTGTGTGGTGAATTATCGTGCAAAGTTCTACAAAGGACAAAAAGGGGACTTTTGGAAGGGTTTTGCCCGCAGATTGAGCTGAGTGGTGCTGAATATTTTTTCTAGGGAAGTTATGACAAAGAGTGGCGCCGGGTTTTTTCTTTGGACCTTCCTGAACTGATCTCTCAATAATGGTCATTATCACCTCAAATAGATAGATCCTGGCCTCAGCTAAAGAGCTGTAGTGTCAAGTGAAAAAAAAACCTTTTGCTTGTTTAGACAATAAATAAGTTGTGCCTTCCATCAGGATTATGACTTTCAGCTCAACAATACTCACGTAGGATACGCTCTCTTTGTTGGTACTCATTTAAGGACTCAGGATGAGTCATGGTCCTGTAATGATGAATTGTTCAGATCAGTGGTTCCCCTGCCTATTTAAGTGTGAGGCGGCCCACATCACTGATCTTAGTGACCACGTCAGGCTTTTCTGTTGAATTGTACCACTTCACACTTAAAATAGACAAAGATGGAAGGAAAAAGCAAATGTTGAAATAAATCAGTTTAAATCATTCAGAATGATAAGGAAGGACACAGAATGCACGATTGATTTTATTTTCGAAGGGAAATTTGGAGTAAATGTATTATTAGACAATATGTATATCGAATTTATTTTAGGCTTTTTAGGCACTAGATTTTTGGCAAAATTTCTGAGCCACCTCACACATATCAGTACTCCAGGGGAACCCTGATTCAGATCAGTAGTCTGGTATATGTATGTTACTGAGTGCATGCATGTAAATGACCAAACATGTAAATTAACAAAGAATTTAGTCCACTTGATGTTTGTGTTTAAGGACCCTAGAAAGTACTTGTACATGTGTATATTTCAGATATATGCAATAAAAGCATGTTTTGTTGACATGTTCTTTGTGAGAGGAAGATTTTAAAAGTGTGATGTCCCGTACTTTGCAAAGGCAAAATAGGTTGTACCTGTCCTGGTAAACAGCAGAACAGTACTGATACTTTGTAAAGAATAGAAACTCTCATGATTACAAAACACCTGATAATGAAGTACGTGGTCCGATTCTGAATACTAAATCAAATTACCTCCCTCTTCAAAGATAACAATGGTATGATCTTCCCTCACACCACAACCTCAAGATATTGTGCTTCCAAGAATAGATCTAGCCAAGAATTGTCCAAGGCGTGCAGTGAACAGGCAGTGCCTTGCATTCTGTTCTTTGTGTGCTCTGTACACTTATAGACCGGCATATGTACATACACACAAGGCATGATCCAGATAATGAAAGAACACAAGCAGCCCCGTCCAGTTTGTTCACCCAAAATCAGGTGATTGAAGAAGGTATCAGACCACGCTAAATATACATGTAGGTACATGTACATGTACCAGCAACAACTCAAAATGCCAGTGCCGAGTGTCGCCCAAGTCAGTTACACTGTGCAGTAGGTTGCCACAAGTGGAATCACAGAAATGCTGTGTGGGGTTTGGGGAGCCAGTGGTGCCAAACCCTCGCGTGTTGAATGTACGTGTTGGAACTGAGCATCCTTTATTACTGGTTGTGAACCGTACTGGCACAATCAGCACATTGCGCTGGTGGTACCAGCATTTACAAGAAAGTCTACCTACATGTACTTTCGGAAGTTATTTGGAGTACACGTGTAATCTGTGAACCTCATTTACATGTACATGTAGTGGACAGTCTGCTCTTTGGATTGCAATCTGTTTTCCTCTGCTAAGTGTGTCAGGACATGTACAATGTACCTTTTCCTCAGGCACACAACCTCACAACTCGCTTACCACTCGAATTACCGTAAATGAATGGCGACTGTGTTCAGCGTAAGCCAGTGTGGATGAGCTCTCTGCCTTTTGGACAGCTGGCAATTCATTGATTTTAATTCATCGGAACAGATGCTCTGGTAGAAGTCACAAGGAAAAACAAATCCAAATCCTCTTACGCGAGCTTGAGGCGTGGGAGAAGTGTTTTCACAGTATGAGCATTGGTGTGAATATTGTGCAGTGTAATGTTATGTTCCATAACTATCTATTTGTGCCAGGATACGCGTGTAGACAGCGAGTGGATAGGTTCATTCCATCGTTGAACTCAGCATAAGCAAACTGGCAGTACTTCTTAAAGTTTCCACCAAATCCGACCACTTTCCTTCTGAAAAAAACCCTGTTCTTTCTTGAGATGAGTTGTTTCCAACTGCGATAAGTACTGTGGTGTGACAAGTACAGTCATCTACCGGTATTTGTAAAGTTTCCAGCAAGAGTACCATACATTAAGAAACATCATTGATTGTCAATTTGCTGGCTCTGGTCTCGACCAGACCGCACATTCTGGTGTTGTCAACATGCCTCCGGTTACTAAACGAAGCCACGTGTGCGAAGTCAACGGTTGTGCTCAAAATTTGGGTAAAGAAATCTAGATTTACAGTGTTGGGCAGGTTTGCCTCACTTTGCAGTACAGTTATTGCAAGTTTAACCTAAAGCTGTCCGATCAGTACCACTGAATATACAGATATTCAGTTGAGTGGAAATTTAAATAATTGAATCTTGAATTATTTACATGGTAAGCCCTTGTAGCTAGTCTTAAACACCAATTATTTCTCTGTAACTTCCAACTCCAGCCATGCCCTGGTTCGGCATGGACATCGGCGGCTCCCTGGCCAAGCTGGTCTACTTCGAGCCGGCCGACTTCAACCTGGAGGATGAGGACACGGAGCTGGAGCCAGAGGCCCTCTACAAGATCCACCACTACCTGCGCTGCAACACGGCCTACGGCTCCACGGGCATCCGCGACGTCCACCTGGAGGTGCGCCAGGTGACGGTGCTGGGCCACCGGGGCTCGCTGCACTTCATCCGCTTCCCCACCACCAGCATGAGCCGCTTCCTGGACATGGTGAAGGAGAAGCGGCTGTCCAGTCTAGCCGACACCATCCACGCCACGGGTGGAGGGGCCTACAAGTTTGAGAGGGACTTCAAAGAGGTCAGTGCCCCTTATTTCCCTTCACTCAGGGGGTGGGAGGGGGACGTATTGTAAGATTGTTTACCTTTCCATGGTCAAGGGTCCAAGCCAGCATTTGAAAATTTGTTAGCCCAATTTGCCTTGATGAAAGAAAACATTTGCATTGCCAGACTTGAAGTTCATGAAGGACTACAGCTGTCAAAATATACGTCCAGGCCCCCCCTTCCCACGACTGAAACCTTTAGGTCAAATTTAACAGCTTCTTAGCATACATGTATGCATATTGTCATCAACCCTCCAAGATCCTTTAATGTCTACCCGTAGACATCATATGATTTTGTAGGATGGGGAAAATACAACCTGGCCACTATTATTTTGTGCCCGTGGAAGTTCAAACAAAAGGAATTTGTCATCAAGCTCTCTGCTTTGTTGATTTGGAGAAAATTTTGAACTGGTTTTTGTAGAAGAGTGTGGAAGCAGATGGGATCGATGTGCCTAATATGTAAAGAGATGTATTCTGAGCCTCAGCGTGATCACATGTATGTATTTGATCCCCGATATCCCATCCTACCCAGATCGTCAACATGAGCTTGCAAAAACACGACGAGTTGAGCTGCCTGCTCCGTGGCATCCACTTCATGGACAGGATACTGCCCAATGAGTGTTACTATTACAGGAACACGGACGCCTTCAACAGCGAAGACAGCGAGAGGGTGCCTTACGACTTTCGGGACCCTTACCCCTACCTCGCCGTCAACATCGGGTCGGGGGTCAGCATATTGGCAGTGTACTCACAGGACAACTTCAAGCGTGTTGGGGGCACAAGGTAATTCATCAGCTTGACCAAGTTTATTAACTTCTGATTCAACCCTATTTAAGGGAAAGTAATAGATTGTATTCTTGTCATTCGCAGAATTGGATTGAATGTCACATTTGAAGTACTGACGAACAATTGTCTTCTTGGACATTTTTTTCCAAATGACGTTTGTCTTTGATTACGATTCCTGATGGATAGACCATCTGCTGATACGACCAAACTTGATGATTTGAGAGCAACACATTTGCATTGTTTAACAGGAGGATGTGGATTTGATTTCAATCCAAGCAACAGTTACATGTACAAGTAGCTGGGAACCAGTAAAAATCAGTCAAACAAAATTTTGCAACACATTTGCATTGTTTAACAGGAGGATGTGGATTTGATTTCAATCCAAGCAACAGTTACATGTAGCTGGGAACCAGTGAAAAGCAGTCAAACAAAATTTTGGCTGGTGTTCTGTTTTTGCTGAGCAACTATGGTCAATCTGTGTGTTTAGGAGGTTTTTTGACGTACCGCTAACAGCTTCAGGAAATTGACTCAAATCTGCTTATTTCTTGTCTTTCAAAACAAACTTGTTTGTGTCTCTTTGGCTTACCAGCACCTGTGCATTGTATTCTGGTGAGGCCAAAACCCCCTAAGAAGGATAGTCTGGTGGACCCGGTTTTGATGAATATGTTTGCTGTGTAATTTGTACTGTACATGCATGAGTGGATGCAAAGGGCCCAGGTAAAGCGCACTGGTGAAGCATGCGCACATAGTTTTTTTTTGAGGATACCAGTTGGGTGCATAAAGGAGTTCGTTGAATCTTTTTGTGCCAGATTTAATAAACCAAGGACTATAATAGATACTGTTTTCTTTTCTTTATATCCACTCTCACATTTTTCCCAATTTCCCTCCTTCCCTCCACCTTGAATTTAAGAGCCAATTCTTTCTTGTATTTTTAACCATTCAGTTTGGGAGGAGGTACATTTCTTGGCCTGTGCTGTCTGTTGACGGGCTGCGAGACGTTTGAGGAGGCTATTGAGCTCGCCTCACAAGGAGACAGCACCAAGGTGGACAAGAGTGTCAGGGACATCTACGGTAGAGACTACAACCGGTTTGGGCTGCCCGGCTCCGTCGTGGCAAGCAGGTGGGTACATCATAAATGATCCTTTTAGCGCACCACCCAGCAAAACTGTTGAAAGTGTTTTTGCACTTCATTTGTTTTTAACTTGAAGTAAAAGTGCTCTTTGCTAAACAAACTGTAAAGGGAAACTGACAAGGCATTGACAAATGGGTAGAGCCGCCAAAATAGGGCTGGACAGGTCAGTTGGTAGAGCACTGGTATGGCATTCCGGAAGTCCTAGGTTCAATCCCACTCCTCTCAATGTCTGTTGATCTTTGTAATTATTATGTTCGTTGTTAGTGAGAGATGTTTCATACCAATGTGGACGTCGCGAAGCTCTACAGACTGTGATCTCTTACATGTACCCGGTTTGTCGAACAGAGCTCAGAACTGTAAGAACGCATTTGCCTAATGCTCAGCAGTTTTTGAAAAGTTAAACCTGCATATATGTTGCTTGTTGCAAAATTAATAATGTCTTATGTGTGATTGTGTATATTCTGTTAAGCCATCTTACGTCTATTAGCATAATCATCCTTATTAAAGATAACATCCCCTCCAAAATCATCCAGCTTTGACCACTGTCCTTTTTGCCCAACAAATAAAATCTCAAGCATTCAGATTATATTATCTGAAATTAAGCACACCCTTCCAAAAAAGTGTCAAATACGTCATTATTTGGTGATGCTACTTAATAAGCATAGTTAGCATGTATACATGTAGTGCGCCCAACACTTTTAAGGTCAGTACCATATCTGTGCTGTGTGTGCGTTTGAGCGATTTGTTTACTTTTGTGGATCATAGGGTAAGGTTCTTGCGCAGATAGTGATCTGGCTGGTAAGTATAGTCCGATAGCTTTTTATTGTTGGGCGTACTGTTTGTGTTATGAATAATAGGAAGGCCAGTTATTATAGGGTTACCTGTGAAGTTCACGTCACCTTGAAGTGTGTGTTGATCTCTGGAACCTTGCTTATCTAGGGCCAGTTTTACAAAGTGGGCTGAACACAGAGAATTGTTTAAGGTGTGTCTGAATTATTTGGCTGTGGCTTGAAAACACATAACTCTATGGGTAGCGGCTGCAACCATTGTGTGTAATTTCAAGCCATAGCCAAGTAATTTGGACGTGGCCTTACAGCATGGGAAACATTTGCTCAAGAAAAGTTGGTTGCCAGGACATGCGCATGTACATGTACCTGACCATTGATGTCAGGAGCCAGTTCCAAATTGAGTAACTGACTTTCTGGACAAAGAATGGGAAAGATTTTGAAAGATATTTGAGGGAGATTTTTAACTTAAAAACAAGGCTACTCTGCTACTGGAACATTTTTTAAAGTTTATATCCAAAGGTTCTTGATTAGCATTTTTGATGTAAAATAGAATTGGCAGTTTGAACGCATTTTTCACATAATTGCATTTTTAGTCATTGAATATATGGTCCAGGTTTAGCTGGTACCATGGATCGGAATACCATATTTCTGTTTCAGTAAGATACCTGGATTCTGCATTGCATGTACAAAAATTGTACACGCACACCACTGTAGGATACTGTGTGACCCTTATTGTGCATAACTGGTTCTCATACACCTGTAATTTGTTAGGACGCATTTTCAACTACTGTTCTTCACATCTCTCTCATTTTTTTTCAGTTTCTGCTCCATGAGCATCAAAGAGAAGCGGGACGCTGCCAGCAAAAAGGACCTGGCCCGAGCCACACTGGTCACCATCACCAACAACATCGGCTCCATTGCCAGAATGACGGCTCTCAACGAGGTGAGACCTGGGGATTTATCCTCGTGTCCAACGAGCCAACACTCTAATCCTTCTAGTTTTGAATCCCATGGTATACATGAAAAAATTATGTAAGGTTTGCATATCACCAAGGAAGTTAATCCATTTCTTTTTCAAGTTGTGTGGTTTGTTTGAACTCAACGTTTCAAACAGTGCCCTCTGCTCGTCATCAGGGTGCTTGCCGGCATCAGGGTGCGCACAAGTTTTGTCTAATGTCTGATAGAAAGAACATTCTCCTGTAACTTCCGTCAAATTAAAATGGGTACCATAAAGTAGCATTTGTAATTTGCATTTTAAACTTAGTGACCAAAGAAGCCAAAACAGAACAATTACAAAAAACCCCAACAAATGAAATTTGTTTCCATCCATCAGCTGGCCAACTATTTCCCAGTTGTTTACATGTACATGTACATACCCTGCATTGCTCCTATCTTGTCTCCTGTGTCTCCTATCTTTTCAGGGTATTGAGAGGATAGTTTTTGTTGGCAATTTCCTTCGAGTCAATCCCATCTCCATGAAACTTCTGTCGTATGCCATGGACTTCTGGTCCAAGGGCAGTCTGAAGGCACTCTTCCTACAACACGAGGTGCGTTGGATGCGAAGAATCGGCTGTGATTAAGCTCTGAAGACTTTTATAAGCATTACTGATCATTGAGAAATGCTGTAAACACAAAACATATTTACATGAAATAATGGAATAAATACACGCTTGGCCAGTTCTAAACTTTAGTTTAGACCAGCCAAGCACATATTTATTCCCATTCATAAATACCTTTTACAGTCAGAGAGTCAAAAGAAGTCAATATACGACAGATTTCCAACAATTTTGTTCTGGAATTTTACTTTCATTTTCCCAAGCACCTTTATCCAGTTTATTTTGTAGTTTTTGTCAAAAAGAATTTTCTTTTCTGGACTTGGTACACTTGTGGCAAGCCACGTGCACACAGACTTTTGACCAATCAGAATCGATTAAACTGTCTCGTATCCAGGTGCCAGTGCGTGATTTACGTAGTGGGCATTATCAGATGTAAATACACGATCAAGTTGCACGTTGTTGAAAAGGGAGACTGTCTGAGGTATTTATGAATGTCTAATAAAGACGTGTCTTTATCATTGTAGACTAGTGTGACATGTTTCGTTTGACAGATAGGGCATAATTCAAACTTTATGCATGTGCATTGCAGTTTTCCCTATTTTGAGTGCAGTTTCTAACTGGTCCCTCATTGAAAATAATTCTTCTCCAAGGTTCCTATGATTTCCTGGGGACGGTGCATTGACCGCACGACAGTTCAGATGTGATTAGTTTAGTATGATGCTGTTATTGGAGTGATAGCTCCCATTTGTTGTAAGGCTGTGTCCTAAGTATATTGCTGTGGCTAGCATAACACAGACGTCTATGGGATTTGGCTGCAGCCACTAGTCAACGGCTTTCATAGGTCCAAGTGTTATTTCCAGCCACAGCCATAACTTTTGGACACCGTCTAGCTGTGTGATCTGTCTTTCCTTGCAGGGTTATTTTGGGGCTGTAGGGGCATTCCTTGAACTGATTGGCTACGACGGCGATCGGAATGGCAACGGTGCAGTGTGCAATGGAGTTGTATGATCTCAGAACCCTAGACGCCATCTGCTCCGTGAGTTCCATTACGAAGGCCCCCGTGTTTGTCCCCATTCCACAGCCACTCCGGCCATGGCTACTGCTTCTCTGTTGCCAGGCGTGCCGCATCCCTGGTAAACTGTACATGAAACTCAATTGCTGCTGTTGTCAGTTACCAGGGAAGGCGCAGGGTTAAAAACTGAAATCAGAAGTGCCCCGGAAGAAAGACAGTGTGCTAGCGGAGCAGATTATGAACCCAAAAAGACAAACGCACAAATTCTGACAGACTCTCATGCCAATGCAAGTTATGTGTGAGGCCTTTTGCCGACCGATCAGGAATTGGGCACCTTTTTTATCTACTGTGAGCATTCCGTACAAACAGTGACAACGTCTTGTTCCCTTCATTTGTCGACTTGGAGTTTTTGGTGACTTGGGCTGGCCCACAACCTGACAAAAGCTACACTGAGGAGTCGGAAAAGAGGTGTGGAGTCAAACGTGTAAAGTGTGCCTGTTGGTGTCAACAGTTTTTGCACATAGGTGTTTCTTAGCACACGTATTTGGTTGGACACTGAAAATGTGCCGCAGTGGGATTGGAACCCGCGACCTTTCTGGAATGCTGTACTGTTGCTCTACCGAAAAACTACAGAGCATTTGCATGGCTGCCATCTTGCAAGCCAGTGTTTTTGTTCCACAGGGTATGCGCACAGAAAGTTTCCATGTGGAACAAAAGAACTGCCCCGCAAGATGGCTATCGTGCAAAGCCTCCGCACGTGGCCAGTACAGGCTTTGTGCATGAATGGCAGATGGAGGTTTTTTATGAGTAATGTCTTTGTTATGTTTATTTTTTTATGACTAAGCCCTGACTGTGCGTGCTTGCTTGTGGGCATCTCCCAAAGGTGTGCACAAGTCAAGAGTCATTTTGCAAAGCTATCTGTTGTGTACAGTGGTGTGAGAATTCAGCTTTTTAGCTGATTTCACCTTCTTTTGTTCAGATGTTGACCCCGAATTTCAACTTTTTTGTACACGTGGTCTGTCCAAAAGCATGGGAACTTTTTACATTTCAGCTTTTTGCTAGCTGTTTTCAGCTTTAATTTTAAGTGGCCACTCACACCCCTGTGTGTAGAAGAACTCCTAACGCGCAAACGGAACAGAGGAAACCATTTCAACTGGGCCCCTGATGCACTCATGAAGACTTTACATTCTAACAGAAACTGGTCGCACATTGTTAAGCGCACAATTTCTTATGTTAGGCGAATTAGGACTGAAATGTGGGGACATATCTCTGTCCCCGTAGTGTTTTGGGCCACACAAAAAGAGGTGAAATGCTGTGTTTTGTCCCCCAAATTGCAGAAGTTTGGGTGAACCTGTGTGTGAAGGCTGTGTGTTCCCGTCAAGAGATGTTGTTGCCGTGCAGAAACATGCCATCTTGTGTTTCTGTGTCTGGCATCTAACTGGCACACCAGCTCTGAATTCTCATCAGTGGTGAGGAGCTCTTGTATGCTTGAAGTGGATTTATGCACCGTACCTCGTGCATATATGTATGTTTTAAATTTGCACCCTCGTTGGCCAGATTGTAAATTGAATTGAAAATGTACAGAGTTCATGGATATTAACTATGAAAATCGTACCCTACTTTGTTGTACCTGTGCTTGTGTATCCAAAATCATGCGACATTATATGTGCTCGTTAACTTCAGTGCTTGAGCCTCACTGGGTTATTTCTGAGTGCAGAGGGATCTCTACCACGCCCTAAATCAACTTATCAATTCTGAACCTGACTGCCGGTGCGCTTCGGTTCACTGCCATTGACATCTCACTGCCAGAAATGTAAACAGTACGCAGACATGTCTGTGCCAAGTACTTGGGGGACTTTGATTTTTTTTTTGTTTTCTTTTCCATCAGACATTACAGGTGAAAAGCTGGAATACCGGTACATGGGTTGAAAATATGAGTTTGACATAATTTTACCGAATCCCTACCTCCACAATATGTTTGCCAATGGTGCTAACACAAATCTAACATGCTTTGAGACACCATATGTTACTAAACATTTGACATTTAAGTCGCCTTTCTTCCCTTAGCAACTAACTTGCTCCACGTACGTGTACGTAATTTAAAAAAAGGCACAATGTGTGCCCAGGAATTACTCTTATGAAAGTACAAGGTGGATCAAACTTCCTCACTTCTGAGCAAAATTTGCGCACATCGTACTGAATCGTAATGATTCATAATGGGTTTTGCATTGTAAATTGCATGTAGTTTTGAGGCTGGCTGCACAGAAACTGCCTATGGAAAGATGAGTGCTGGTAAGTGTTGATAGAAATTAAGTTGAATAGATACTGATATGGTTTAAGTTGCGTGCAGTTTGCAAAGAGGCAAATCTTAGGGGTCTGTGGATCGAGAATGCAATAATACATATTCATGTAGCAGAGTGGTCGAAAGCATGCATTGTGTGTCAGGATCACCCATTATTGGAGACACAAATGAATTGTGTTCTAGTATTGTAAATATCTCTCTCTACAGATGGAAGATATTTGAGGTTAACAGATATTGTATTCATTAATAGATATTGCCTGTGGAAGCCACCTTTTATTTTTTACATCAGTTATGACTGTCACTTTTAATTGTGTACTTCAACTGAAATGGTACTGCACCCTTAGAATTTTTTTCTTACATCTTTCATACAAGGTCAGGTTCACCAAACGCAGAGCTAGAGACCAGCTTCACAACCGACAGTGGTTATGAGCCACTCACGCTGTCCTTATCAGTTTAACATGCTACAGCTTTTGCTATAGGTGTTATGCTTTCAAACCAGTGTTTGATTCGAGCCCATCACAAGTCCCCATAAGTCCAGCACAAGTCCAGTCTTAAGCCAATTCACAAGCTATTCCAATGAACTGTGACAAAAACATTCCTTTGTCATTGTTCACCCTGTTACTTATGACTGGCCTTGTGAAGGGATTTGTGAAAGGACTTGTGATGGACTCGAATACAATGCTGTTTCAAACCCATAGACCAGAGCAACTTGATTTTACACACAGCTTTGCCAATCATGCGCTAGACTTGTTTCAAGGCTGTCCAGTACCTGTCGCGACCAATAGTATGGTACTTATTTTATGCAGTGTCAATATTGCAATACATGTAGTAAGTGCAGTATCCAATTTCGTGTTGAGGAACATGTGCACACTGTTATTGTGGTCTTTCAACACAGGACAAACTGAACTTTTACCGTTCCTCAAAATATAACTACATGTAACTAAACATCTTCAATTGTTTGTTTGAAAATACAGCGCTGTTCTTAGACAGCAGATGAAAATGTCACCAAGAATAAATGCACTTTGTTATTAAAATGTCATTTTTTTTCTAAGTGTTTAATCATGTATATATTTTGGTTTAATACACAACTCCCACTAGTCCCTAATTGTATAGTTAAGAAACTGTTGTAGATGACGTTTAGAGATATATTAATTTTGGTGGTTATTTCAATACTCTGGTCAAAAGTTCATTTGGCAAATGATTCATTTATAAATTTATTTTAACTTTAATACAGCCAATATAATCCAAGTTGATTTATTTATTTCATTGACATTTGAATATATCAAGGTACGCTTTGAGTTTAATTTAACAATTTTTGATTCCTTTTGTTTTGGTAAAAAAGTTCATATTGAACCATAGTCACTTCTGTTAGCTCATTATATAAGTAAATACGTTAGGTGTAGATAGAAGAATTTCATATCTTACCAAAAAAATCACCATCAACCATTTGATAACTTTGTGTTTGCAGCTTTTCTGCCACAAAGCCAGAGCAACCCAGGCAAATCAACCATCCATGTGGATTTAGCCCCCTGGTTTAGCCAGTGGTGATTTCCCTTAAATGTGAGAGACACCAACCTTTGTATGGAATGGTGGCACGATTAGATCTTTTGATCTGCAACTCTGATGGCCAGAGCAATTTCTCAGGTTTCCCACCGAGGATTACCCGTATGTTTTGCCCGGTGGTGTGCTAGTGCATCCACCAAGCAAAATGACCGGTCCCACTTAGTCTCTCCTGAGATCAGTTCATATTTGGCGCGAAAGCAAAGAAACATGGGAATAGGTGACATCAGATTTAATCTGTGCAGTGCAAATTCACACCAGTTGAGCTCATTTCATCTCTAACAAATTTTTGTGTTATCGAAATTTGCTTCACTTATGTGTTCGTCTGAAGTATGACCATTATGTTATACACCATAATAAGTTTGTATATTGTATTTATCCATATTTTTTAGTAATAAACAGTACACTGGTACCTCGTAGCCAAAACACTATGTTTAAACACTTGGCACATGGTGGCTCTTTCCGGAAATGCTCCACCAGGCAAGATTTGTCTAGTACTGTAAACAAGCACTCGGCTTATCTGTGTGTTTTTGTCCTCATTTTAGATAGGGACCACTCATTTCAGAACATGTACCATTCCATTGTTTTTATAGTACAAAATAATTTGCTGGTTCCGTCCAGAGTGAATTTCCGGAGTGTGTTTGAAGAAAAACCCTTGGGAAAAGCGTTCAAGTTGGGATTGGTGAGCAAGTTGAAAAATATCTTGGACCTGAACATCAGATTTGAGTTTTTTGGGGAAGGATAGAGTCATGTGAATGTGTGCAAAGGCGATTCATAATCTGTACTGATGCACAGACGTGTACAATGAAATCTGGACTCGCAATGCCCTTAATCAGCTTACAGAGATCATTGAATCCACTCACGGCCATTGTACCGAGCCGAATACAAAGCTTTCCTGGCAATGCCCGCCTTTGTTCTTCCTGACGTCAATAGAAGGGAGCCAACCCACACATTTGTATTTGGCTCGATAAAAATGGCTGCTGGTTGGTTGCTTCTTCATACAAAGGCGTTGCAAGTCCAGGTTTTTTATATACACGGCCGTGCACTGACGTAACTGAAAAAAATGTGCAGTTTGGTACTTTCTGTTGAAGTTTCCATCATTCACTGTTCAGGGTTACAGAAAACTCTTGTGGAGGCTATGTCAGGTATGAATTGACCAAAACTGTTCACACTGAAGAGTGTTTTTTACATAGATCTTAAAGTGAAATAGAAATCTACAGGGATAAACAATAGTGTAAAAAGTACACCATTAAGTAATACTTGTTATTTTTTGTAGACTTTGTTTCAGAGAAAGGAGGAAATGGCTGAACAAAATCCGACTCGATGTTGAATTTAATGGTTGTGTAAATAATTGGATTGGCAAGGAGAATCCCTAAGTCCATGGCCACTCTTTGTACAATATTAGGTTTGACTGAAAGGAATAAAGAACTAGGAATTTGAGAAAGGGAGCATGGGTATTGAATCTGTATTTAGGTGGAAAAGGTATTGGTTGGCTTTGTACAATTGTATTCAAAATCAGGCATAATTTTTCAATATGTATCACTGTGCTGGAGAGAATGTAGCACTTCAAATCTTGAGAAATATTATGTAACATGACCTTCAAATGCCCAGATTACTACACACAACTTTGAAAGAAACTTAGTTTTGTGCAGGCCCTGTGCCACATGCATGAAGGTGTGTACGCCAGGTCCAGAGCCATACATACAAAGAATTGCAGCATGAGGTCCTGCCATGTGATGCCATTTTGTCTCCAAAATGATGGGCTACTTTCAAAAACATGATACATATATGCGGTCAAATTGATGAATACCTCCAAAATGTGTTAAATGCTATCATGTCTACAAAAATTAAACTATCAATAAATTGTTAGGCCATACCAATTATAGCATACCAGTACGTGCACCACATCTACTGATTCATATACCAAGACCTAGGCATGTATTAGATTATACATATTTCACAAGTAATCTATATGTAGAAAGATAAAACAGTTCCACGTGTGAAACATAACATTCCACAACATTTACAGCCTTACAAAAATATCCTTTTACACCAGATGGTGACATTTATTAAGTATGCTATATATAAACCATTCCTATAAATTAGTCTTACAAAAATATTTCAGTCCAGATTACTCATGGCGACACTAAACATGGATATGAAGAACAACTTGCACTTTCTTTCAAAGGGAGTGAGAATTTCAAATCTCACGACCCTGCAATAGATGCTGGGCCTGTTTGTTTTGCATGGATCCGCATTGCAATCAGTGATCTGAAGTTGGTTCCCTAACACTGGATCCTGCCTTCTTGGTAGTATAAACCGACATTGGAATCACTGATCGAGATCCAGATCCATGTGAAACATACAGGCAGGCTGTGTATGTCGGCAATCTTGAATTGAAAGTGAGGTAAAACTTTTCATTTTGGAACATTAAAGTTAACACAACAGTGATGATATAACTTTTGTTTAGAATAATTCAAACTTTGTGATAAATCATATCTCAATATTTTGAGCAGTATTTAAAAAAACTGAAAGTGAGGGTTGTAACCCAAAACAGTCTGGCACCGCCCCATTAACAAATTAAATTGCATGTGATTGATTCAGGGAACAAGATAGGAAAAAATGGCTTCCCAGTGGGTATGGTCTAGTGTCAGAGTGAAAGCATACCCTTTGCTCAAGTTTGTTTTTAGAGGAATGATAAAACTTTCATTTGTAATTCCTAAACAGATGTATGTATAGTGACCAGAAGGGGATACGTCTTCAAAGTTATTCGTTTCCATCAAGTGGAAGTTGACAAGTCATTGAATGCATTCCGTGTACCCAAAATTATGGAGGAATTCCACCTCGGCCAACGAGCTTAATGGCACCTCCACCACAAGGACGCAAAGTTAGAGTCTCTGACAGCACAACTCGGCTAGGCCCGATGGCATTTCTGTAGAAACATGGACCATCTGCAAGCAAATGGAATATTCAGTGCTGCTGATGAGGAAATAAAACCCAAGGCGCTTCCTCCAAGAACAACATGCTAGTTTTCTCGCGTCTTCTTGCAAAAGGCATGTCAAGGTTGAAAATTCCTTTTTCGGCATGTTAGGGTCGAAAATTCCTTTTTCAGAAATCCAGAAAAAGCTCTGTCAGAATACAAAAATGCTCAAGGCAATCAAGCAATATTGTAACAAAAAGGTCTGTGGGTGCTGGGTCAAGACACAGTTGTAAGTAATGCGCCCAGCTGTTGGTATGTTCATTGAAGGAACGAGGACGCCCCTTCTTCTGTGGGGAGGGTAATGTAACAAAAAGGTCTGTGGATGCTGGGTCAAGACACAGTTGTAAGTAATGCGCCCAGCTGTTGGTATGTTCATTGAAGGAACGAGGACGCCCCTTCTTCTGTGGGGAGGGTAATGTAACAAAAAGGTCTGTGGGTGCTGGGTCAGGACACAGGTGTAAGTAGTGCGCCCAGCTGTTGGTACGTTCATTGTGATGGCACATTCCTTTTTAGGGGTGCTGGGCCATGTCTATTGATGTAAAGTACAAAATGTACAATGGACTGCTTTTAACAATCCACTGACTGTCTGCTAGCAGGGTATATAAGGCCCATGTGACCACCACTGGACGAGGCATTTTTACAGAACACTGTGGCTGGGGACACATCTGTCCCTAAATTTCCATCATGGAAAAACAAACTTGCAAGAAGAATACAAGAGGTCATGCTTTCCTTCAAGCAAGCCACAAATGTGTTTTTTCTTACAAACTTACAGAAAGAGGCAGAGCTGCGCCACTTCGATGCCACACATGACAAGGAAGCTAACGCCCCCGCTCATAATGTGTAGTGTGGCTGGGTAGAGATTGTCAAAGACTGCTGAAGCAAAGAGGTGAGCCACGGTGCCCATGATGTCTAACAGGGCGAATGCACTACCTGTAAGACATGGAGGTTATGATCACGGTGATTTCATAGATTGGCAGTAAAACCAACACCTGAATTCACAGTATTTGACAGATTTAATAAAGGTCTAAAGATATTGACTGTTAGTTTAACCTCCTGAGATAGCTAAAGTTGAGCATATTATTTTGAATAAAACTACCTTGCTCGTCGGGTGAAACCAGCATAGACATCATTCCGCGGTAAATTGTAATGACCAACTCAAAAAAGTACAATGGCACTGTCGCTGAAAAACAAAACAAAACAAAACACAAGGATAATTGGCGACAATCAGAATCCACAGGTAGCTTTGACTGGCTTGCCAACCCAAACCGTGGCACTTTCTTGATTGTCTTTCTATCACCCTTACCCAACCAGACGGCTGGAGTTGATCTAGCAAATGCCATCGTGACAAACCCGATGCCAAGCATCACGATAGCCATGCCGGCGACAGTTCGGACATCGATGCCTACCAGTCTGGTGACCGGGATGACAGTGAGCAGCAACACGATGTTGCTGAGGGCAACAACAGCGTAACAGCTCCCTGCAGGGAGGAGGAAAGATGACGTTGAAAAAAAAAGATGATTCACATGTGTCAGCTGACAGATATGGTCTAATCCAATGAGATGTCATTTCAGTAGTGGCACATGACATCCCTGCATAAGTTGTTAGATCTTGTGGTAAAGCGTACGCATTTGTAACTCACAGAAGCCTACGTGTATTCGTCAAAGAGGCATTTCAAGTGTACAAGTTTACAAAAAGATTTACATGTAACACCCGGTTTTGTACTTGGACTTGAGTAGCCTGGCAACTAAAAATATTCTCCAAAATTGTACAATTATAAAATTTCAAATTTTGTGTGTAAAAAACAGTCAAAGAGTTACCATGGCAACTGCACAGATTCAGACTTTGGCAGACTTGGGAGAAGAGGTTACAAAAGAAAATACAGTTTTTTGGGGGGGTTCACCCATCAACATTGACCAATAAAGAAGCACCTCACAAAGGAGCAGCTGTATATGTCAGAAAATTGGAAACTGGGAAGACACGCTACCTGTCATTAAGGGGGTCCACTCTATGGGCGCCTTCGTTGTGTAAAGTACGAAAACATTAATGAAACCTGTGAACAAAAGTAGCACTTGACATTATGTGACCCAAAAAGTCACAAGACGTTAAAATTTGTCTAAACCACAACATACTGTACAGTAGTGCACCAGTATTTAACATGCAAAGAAGGTCTGAGACAAAACGACAAACTTCAACCACCACTCAGCCTAAAATTCTCTGAAATTTCCACGTGGCCAAACTCTACGCGTGCTCAATTTCCAATTAGGGCATCTAGTCAATTTCTAAAATGAAATTTCCATAAAAGTTTTGCATTTGACATTGAGTTGAAGACAAGCAGTTGGATAGAATTACACGTACATGCAGTTGATCAGGTGTAATATGCTCACCAAAATAGTTGGAGTTGAGAAGAAAAAAGCAGCTCAACAGGAGTATGAGAACTGCTCTTCTGTAACCCGGCCGCTTCCGTGCCAATGCCACAAAGGACCCAAACAAGGTTTCACGCTGGAAGAGTTTGCCACATAGTCCTTTGCTGGCATGCCCTCCTTCTTCTGGCAAATTCCTTGTATTTCCCTCATAAAAATTTCTTTCTTGCGTGTTTAACAATGGATCTGCCTCACTGTCAGAGTGACTACTGCTTTCAGACGTTTCAATTTTTGATGGACTTGTGTTGCGTGTTTCTTTTAAGTGGAAAACAGTGTATAACATCGCGAGAAGGAAGAGTAAAATAAAAAGACCGAACAGCAGTTGGAAGGAGTGACTGTTGGTAAGCAGGCCTGCTATAGCCACGCCTGTAACTGATGAGAAAGCAACCGCACCTTCTAGAATTGCTATACGCATCACCCGGTTCTCGATGGTGGAGATGTCAGCAACATAGCTGAACATCATACTCAGTAGTATGCCGTTACTGCCGGTCAACCCAAAGCACGCCCAGCCGATAAGAACGAGTGGCATAGGCAGATGGATCCAGAGAGCCGATACCAACAACATGGTTCCGAGGACGGTGCTACCGATGCAGGCCAGGATCAGCGGAGGTCTGCGCCCAATGCGGTCGGACCATGCGCCCAAAATGAGCATGGTGAATAGGGTGGGTGTGTAACAGATGATATCAATGTACAGAAGCCAGCGGGACGTCTCGGCCTGGATCCTGTCCTCGGCATGTGGGTGTGCACTCAGGTTGCTGCAGAGACTTGTCTCGTTGTAGGCGATCATGCAAAGTTTGAAGTAGACAAATTGCTGGTTGCCTTGGGTCAGAAAAAACACTGCGGTCATGGTCATCACGGCTAGTGGCTCAACCGTTACCGCAACCAGCATACGATGCACAAACTGCATACAACCCATGGTTTAACACTTACACTATTTTTGCAGAGTCAAATGAGGGTTGATTGAAGTGACTTCACTACACCCAGCACATCAACTGAAGACGTTTGATGGTGACTTGCATTTCTTACAGGAACAGCTGAACAATGGTCACAACTTTAGTGTGCTCACGATCTGGGTGCACGACAAGTGCAGACAACTTGTGCTTCTGCTGGTGTTTCATAAAATGTTCAATATGAGGAACAAGTCAAGGAAAGGTTATTGCAAAACTTTGAGATTTGTCAAAATTAAGGAAAGAGCTCCATATCCGACCACCACAATTCTGGAGCTTTGTAAACACCAACAGGTATTGAAAATATGACCTCAAAATGTTCCCTCAAACAATTTCAGTTTTTCCTAAGCTGAATGAACTATATTTGATAGAAATACAGGTACCAGTTCAGGTGAAATTTTTCAAGGGAGTTTGGGGTGGCTTGCTATAAAAATGTTTCGAAAATGATATTTAACTGACCTTCAAGAAGTCCATTTTGGTGTAACATCTCCCCCATCTTGGATGTTTAACAAGTCAGCTACAACTGAGTTTAAGCTAAATTGCTAAACCTGAAGTTGAAGATAACATCACTTTCTATAAGCTCAGCTCTTTCCCCTTAAATACATGTAGTTGTGGTGACTGTTCCAAATCTACCCTATTTTGATGGCGTGACACTACTGTGTTTTTTTTTGGGGGGGGGGGAATTTGGGAGAACAGGTGAAATTGGAAATTTAAGAAAAGGATGTGTCTATTTGAAGCAAACCGGTTCAACAGTCTTATTTATGCTCACAGCTTGTACCGTTTGAAGAGCTAGTTGTTTCATTTGAAAAAAAATAGCCCTATGCCACTGGACCTTTCTCGCTGTTGTCGATTTCACCAGGGTACACTGAATCATTATGAAAATAATTTGTATCTATGCAAGTGCAGGCCCCTATCTCTTGTTTTTAGGACCAGAATGATCGACATTGTATTTTGGGGCCCTCATGAACGTGTAAATTTCTCTTTGGCAAAAAAGGACCCTAACTGTACTTTTATATGAACATCCTTGTGTTAACATCCGTTAATCATATTTATGCAAGAGTACATGCATGTGCATGACGTAAGCTGTTATGCCCCAACTACAGTGCTATACCGGTAGATGGCTGGCCCAACTACAGCACAGTGTGTGCATACATGTACATGTATATATGTGCTAAAGCATAAACCAAGACATTTTGTTTCCGACTCATGCTTGCAGGAATGAGTTTTTATGACGAATTTCCATATTTTAGACGAATTACGTTTGGTGCGAGCTGCATAAACTCGCAGAAGGTTGAGAAATTTTCTAAAGAGATTGCCCAACAATAGTTGGGATAGCCCAACTGCAGCACTATACATGTACGGATGTAGTTAGTTTGGGCGTAACAACACCATGGAGGATTCCTTCCATGGCCTAGCCGGTAAGTACACTCCCCAATTGGCAAATAAAGAAACTAATAGAATTATTAAGAAAACACCTTAGTAGGACTTGCATGCCCCCTCAACGTCCAGCTTCCCCACTCCCCACCCCCTATTTTACTCCTTTCATGTTGGCCCACAACAAAGTTCAAACTGGAGTGGCCCCCCCCACCGGCGGCCTCCGCCGCGCCGGGCCCGGTGCCCTTCTAACGTCTTTTGTCATAGCATACGGCAAGGAAACAGAATACGTATTCTTTTCGAAGACTTGTCCATGCCCCCAAATACAAAATCAGAATCACTGATTACCAGATAAAGTCGAATAAAGCGAAGACTGATATGAAGATAAGGATACCGTACGACCACCGACGAAAGCCAACTGGGTTGCTGATGTCTCCTGACTACCACGAAATCCACAGCATTACACTTTGGGAAGTCTGTTCAGACCACTCTGGGGACAAGACCAGGAAGTGGCAGATATTTTCTAGTTCAACATGGCGAGTTGCAGCAACTTGACCGTCAACGTTAGCGGCTGTGTTTGGAGTTCACTGTTCCTCGACCATGCCAGCAGCATGGGTGACCAGGTTTGTAAACCTACGAGATTATATTATGTGCAACATAGTCTAGACATTACATCATTATTCCTATGGAGAGGTGAAAAGCATGTACTTTGCGACAAGCATAGTGAACATCGTTCATCATCTCGTGACTCCAGGCATAGGCCTACCTGGTTTCATTTTGTCCATGGAAACTGGGCCTTAGGCCCGAGAGTCCATATCTTGGACACCAGACCGTGCCAAATTTGAATACTGATTTCCACTCTTACTCGACCCGCCAAGCCTCACAATTCCGTTTACTGTATACAAGAACCCGGCTTGCCCAACAAAGTATTAAATATGAAGGCCGAAACTTTGGAACTCATTAGATGAATCTCTTCGACTTGAGACCTAAATACTCTGTCTAGTTTCAAAATTATAAGAAATTACTCCGTAACTCATACTCTCTTAATTGATTTTGTCCTTCTTGAAACCAGTTCTGATTTATGATTTTTGAATATTCCACCTGATATCACCTTTTGGTTTGTTTAGTGTTTTGTATCGACTTTGCACAGTCATTTGTTTGCTTGCTGTGTTGTTTGTTTGTTTTGTTACATTTACAGTTTTATTCATAATTCGTTATTATCAAGGGGACCTGCGCTTGACAAGCTCTGATTTTTGTTGGTCTCCTCTATCTCATTGCTTCAGTGCCTGTCATTGTTTACTAGATTTCTTGATTTTTTCAACCACTGCCATGGCAGATTTCATTTTCTTTGGCAATTGCTGTGTAAGTATATTGCAATAATCCAGCAAAAATCCTTTTCACATAAATGTTCCCAGATAGCAAATGCGGGGTTCATTTCCTGGATCCTTTAAGCTAGGACAAAGCGACAAACAGTTGTTATGGGCAAAGTGGTAAATGGGCAAAGTGGCTGACAGTAACTGGCTGATGATGGAATTACTAACAAATTGTGTTGTGAGGTCGACTGATCCAACAACTGAGCAGCTTGGCTGATCGTGCCCTGTATGCATGCATCAGTTGTTTGGAATCAATTCTGCTTGCCTAGAAAAAAAATCATTCAAAAATAGAGTTCACAAATACCAGTGCATGATGTGAAAAAAAGTGAAATTACTCCACCTTTCTTCCTATAGATGTAAATGTAAATTGTTGTCTGTAAACACCGATATATTGTTAACGACAGACTCGACAGTGCTTGTTGAATATGTGGGGCTGTGCCGAATATCCAAATATTCGATCGATTATCGGATGTTATTTTTCAAATTTGAATATTCGAATGCAAAATTCATGAAAAGGAAGGGAGAATTTTCTTTTGTTTTAAATTTTAAAAATTGCACTCTGGAGGCTTGTTTTAAGCAGATTCAAATGAAAAGCAAGAGAAATCTTTGAAAAATTCGAAAATTAATAATTCATTAAAAATTTTTAAAGGAATAGAAATTTCCAACAATATTAAGAAGTACTGTTCGTCTCTTAAATCTTGCTAAATTGTGGCTAGAGATTCTCCTCGACCTGAGAAGCTATGGTAGTGATTGTAATGTGCAATTGTGTGCATTATTGCAACTTATTTTGTATATGGTTTGTTCATCAACAATCTGCCGGTCGGTACGACCATGGAGGAAGAAAACAACGACCAAAACTTAAATTTGGAGAGCTACAGCATGTCAGTAAATGGTAACTGCACAAAGTATACTGCTTCATTCATAATCTGATTTTTGTTTCATGGGTCTCTATCTTTTTCCTTTGTAGGAAGGTTTCCTGTTTGGGGAGATCAGGAGGCAGACAAACGAAGACATCAGCGACTCACAAATTACACGAAAGACAGAACAAATATCAGTCAGTAAGTTAGTTTGTTCCTGTTTAAACTTGTGGTGTTTGTGGTCATGAGAGTTTTTAAATTAAAGTACATTCAATCTCTTCATATTGTTGTATGCAACAATGTATTTTTTTAAAGACTTTCCCCAGATTTTATCCCCGTACAAAGTTAGTTTCACTCATCTTTTCCTTCTCTTTTCATCAACAGACATTTTCTCACACTACGCATGTGATGAGCCATTCAGGTAACAGTAATTTCAGACACATGGTCAAGTATTCGGAGATTTCTTTTTGAAATTAAATATTCCGAGGAGAAAAATCAGTGAAATAAAAGTAAAACATTCAATTATTTGGCCACAAACTTGCATTTTTAAAGTATATTTCAAAGAAAACTTAATGGCAACTGAGGTATGTGCCCGACAGTAAGGTCACGTCATTTCTGGTGTGTATTTCGTTTGACTTTTTGTGGTGTGTAATCTGGCATTCTCACTGTGACTACTGGGAATAAATCATCAATTAGAACTGAATATCAATTGAACTTCTAGCCTCTTCTCTGAATTTTGGGGTTGCCGTATTCTGAAATTCAATGCGGTGGACTGTCCAGAAACATACATACTTTTGTTTCTGCTTTTGTGGGAATTCGATGCATGTGATTATATAAATCTAACGGAAGGTCAAATTTTTGAGTATTAAGTTTTTGAAATTGACATATTTGCCAATCACCAATATGCTTTGCTGTATCTTTGAAAGTGGGAATCTACAGTTGCCATAAGTTCAGTAAAACATTCTTGCCCTGTGGAACCAGTGAAAATGGTTTCCATGTCTGTGACTGTGTCCTTTTTTTGAATTGTAGTTTCTATGATCGTAAGGGCCACACCGACCAAGTCAAACTGCTGTCAATGTTGAAAGACAATTACAAGGTAGAAAATTCAATTTTTAATTGGTTGCTTTCTGTGTTGACCAGTTTAATTCTGTTCTCAACTGTGCATGGGAGATGAAAGACATTGGACTTTGTTCACGAGATGGCCATTTTTTGGTCGTATTCCCCAAATCCGCTCTATTTATTGAACACTCTGAAATTGGAAGGAGCCTGGCTATTTTGCTGTAATTATAGGAACAGTCCCACTTTGAAAATATTTTTCTTAACCCTAACTGCCCAAAACCTGCCATACTCCAACAGCAGGTTTTGTGAGGTTTTGGCAGGTTTGGTACCGTACCTGAGGAACTTGTTGTTGAATTTTGTGAGACTTGGGATGAAAGGCCCAGGGAGATGGTGTTGGATTCTGTGTGAGTTGGGACACAAACAGGTCACTGTGTGCAGTGTCTGGCTTGCTGTACCAGTTGTTGGACTTTGCTTGATTTTGTCAGGTTTGGTACTGTTCAGTGCAAGTCATCCTATACTGCATAGACCCATCCATACCATATCACTAAAACTCCAATGGGCTCATTCTGTTGGAGTTTATCAGGTTTGGTACACTAACCTGCATGTACAAGTACATAGACAAGTACATGAACCTGTTGGATTTTGTGAGGTTCAGTATGCTTTCTAGTGCAGGAGCCTAGGGGGTTAGGGTTAAAGAGATGATAAAGATGATACGACTTTTATCCATACTTTGGATGCTATACTTTGCCCCATTGGACCATCTTCTTTCCTTTGCATTTTTAGAAAACTTTTGCTGGGATTTCCTGACTTTCAAAACAAGATGAATGAATGAGGCCAATGCATTGATGTCAAAATTTGACTTGGATTCCAGTTTACACCCTGACAGGGTAGAGAATAATGCTAGCTGTATTTTTCCCTCTTGTATTTCCCCATTCCCCCCCCCCCCCGACACACATACACTTTCCTTCTGCAGCACACAATTGGCTGGTATCGCTTCCGACGTAACACTCTTCTGGAGCCGTCCATGCGGGAGAGCACCTTGCACCGAGAACTCTTAAAGCTCTTCCACGTAGACACCCCTGACCTCTTCCTCCTCGGTCTCTTCACCTCAGGAATGGCTTGGAATCAGGCCACACACTTCTTCAACCACCAACTACTTACGCTTGGGGACAGGTACGATGCTATTGTCGTTTAATTGTTGTCATAGGCAAACCTTGTCTGCTTGTAGTTTTGATTTTTCAAGAGAATGTTTTTATATTAAACTTTTCTTTCCTACGGAGCACCTTTGCGAGGGACAGGGTTGGGCTGGTTATTAGCATATTTAGATAACTAGTTGCCTGGGTTTCCCCTGCCTATTCAACTATGAGGCGGCCCATCTCACTGATTTGAGTGACCACTTCAGGGTTTTCTGTTGAATTTGACCATTGCACACTTAGAATAGACACAGATGGAAGGAAAAACAATAATAATTTAGATATTTTGAAATAGATCAGCTCCAAATTGTTCAGAATGGTAAAGAGGGGAACAGAATACGACAAAAAAGAAATCAAACCAACTCAAAGAGACTGATGCTAAAAGCTTCAGTTTCTTTGCATTAAAAACAGGCAAATGTAATAGATTCCTTTTTAGACATCTGACATCTCTCCTGACTTATCCAGGGGTCTCACACCGTTAGGGGTGAATATCATCAACCTTGGTGATACCAGCCATTCAGAGTACAGGGAGACTGTGAGTGCAGGGACAGTGGCCACCGTCACAGGCACCTACTCGGGTATACTCAACAATTTCAGGTATGCTGTGGGAAGATTTGCCTGACGCCCCGGTTGACCTCTTGCCAGTGGTATCATTTTTAGACGAAACTTTCATCTGTTGACAAAGGGCAACATGTAGCGGCCAACTTAAATATGTAGCCAAATGCAACAAATACTGTTTGCGATCAAGCACACCTTAACCCTAACTCCCTAGTGTCTTTTACTGGGCATTGGACCAAATCCATCAAAGCCAAACACTCCCTGTGCATTCCACATTTGTTACTAAAACTTCACCACTGGTATGATAGTCATTGATGATGAACATGGCTTACATGGTGCCTAAACAACATGTAGTGAATGCCTCGGCAGTGTATCAGGCCTACTAGAGCAAGTCCATCATAATCCATCAACATTTGATCACCTCAGGCCTTCTGGACCGAGTCCATCAAAATCCACCAAAAAGCGGAAGTGGATTTTGATGGATGTCGGATGGTTAGGGTTTTAATGCCATTGTCCCCTATTGCATCTTGCAGGGACCGCACGGCCGACAGTCTCAATGGTGTGCGCGTCATCCGAGAAATCAGCGACACGGTCTACTCCAAAATGCAGGTTTGCCGAGATTTTTTTTTTCATCTGGTTCTCCCGGGATTTTTTGGTTTGATTTGGCAGAAATTTTTTTTAAAAGACTTGTGTGACATGGTTCCAGTGGCAGTGGATGCCGGACAACCAGCTTGCTTGTAATGTGCAGGAATACAGAACAATCGGAGAGGAAAAGGGTAATCGATTTGGGCAGTCAAAATCTGCTCAGATTCAGACTCAGCTGATTCCCTCATGTTTTACCTTTCATACGTATTTACACCATTAAAAATTTAAAAGCACGTTACAAAATTGTACGTGATGTAGTTGAGTCATCCTTTAAGTTTTGGTCCAAAAGTGTGAAGTTGTTGTGTCCCTGTTATCCCTGACCTGTGAAATTTGTTGAAATTGACTTCAAACTTCTATTTGTTTGGCATGTAATTTGGAGTGCCTCAATCGCTCTTGGAAATGAAAGAATGTTATCTAATCAGATGTGACAGGGACAAAAAATTGGACCTCAAATTGACAGAATGACCTAGTTGCTTTAAGAGGAATATGTTCGTATTGTCATACAAGTGAAATAGGTGAAGAGCATTCTCTATTAGGAACAAATGCAAAACAGGAGTTCCTTACAAAATCAGACTTGTCTTCCTGTTTCCAGACTCTAAAAAACAAGCTTGGTGCAAGTGAAAAAATGCTGCAAGCAGAAATAGAACAGGTCAGGGAACTGCAGAGGGAGAAGAAAGACCGCGAACGGAGGGAGGATCAGCAGAGGATGGAACAGCAGGCCAGATTGGCTGCCGCAAGATCAGGTAGGATTAATGTTTTTTTCTAACAACTAAAGCAAACTTCGATTTATGCTGCAGTTTAATATTTCGGTTGTAATTTGAGAATGGAATACTTGCCTATGAGATTTTGATATTGACTTCAAAGTTAAGAAGAGTTGGACAGTGTCACACTTTTCAAGTGTAGCATGTATTAATGAGCAGTTCGATAGATTGAGAGAAAAGGTTTGGTGAATGGATGGCTTCATAAGTAACAATTCGTGGTAGTGTTGTGTGTCATGGTCTCAGTCTGCCAAGCTGGTTGGTTGCCCTAGGAGTTGTGACATCACCAGGAAACCTTGTATAACAGCACCTGTTGCAATTTTTTCTTTGACATAGAAACTGATTCTCCAGTGCTCCCCAGAGCTGTGGTGCACCACCCAAAACCCCCCACCCAGCAGAAAGAGCCCCTCAAGCCGACCCTGGCGGCAAACCCACACAGATCCAGCCTTGACCCTGCTGGTCCGCCCAGCCAGCTGGCATCCCAACCCCCAGGCGCTACCCCAGCTGTTGCCACACCTGGCCTCGCTAAGGACTCCGCCACGCCCTCGTTGGCTGTGGTGTCCCCGGATGGCTCCAGCAAGGACCCCTTCGCGGGACTCTTCAAGGACATGAAGCGGTCCATCCAGAAGACTTCCAGCCTTGGGGAGGAGTTTGGGAGGGCGGGAGATGGGGACAGCCCGCGGTCGACCCGGGCCCACTCCTGGGACAAAACCAAGGAGGCGGAGTTGCTGGGCTCGTCAACAACGAGCAGGGCACGGAACTTAATGGACTTGGGTGGTAGGTCCCCTTCCCACTTGCAGGGAAGCCCCGCCTCCAGAGAGGGTTCCAGCCCCCAGAGATGGAACACAGACGACAGCGATGATGCCACACAGTTGCCGGGATACCCATCATCGGCATCACCAACATTTTGAGAGGTCAACTCGTCACCTCATTGAATGCCTTGTTTTTGTGCCATTGTTCACCAAACAACCTGACTTGTTCTTTTGGAAAAGAATTACGGAAGGTGCAGAATGCTGACAGTAAGACCAGTAAGTTACCATCGTGGAACCATTTGCACTTTTTTGCCTCAAGTTGAGTATTTTGAAACCCGCTTTGCGTATGTATCAACATGAAGGTGTTGAGGGAAACTTGTATTGTTTCTAGATAGAAACTAATTTCAGGTTTCATGTCAGAAGTGGGAAAATAGCCACATTTGGTCATGAGCACGAATACGAAACCAAATTTTCCTGATGATTTGCTCCAGTAACACCCCTCCATACTGATTCTCATTTAGAAAAGGTTTTTTTTTAGCGGCCTTGCAGTGGCAAAGATTCCTAACCAAGGGAAAACACTTCCAGTGTGACTGGCCCCCTTGTGTGTCAAAATTACATCATGCCTTCTGCTTTATGTTAACCACTTGCTGCTGGGGAGCCCAGTTTTGGGTACGTTTTCTGTATGTGCAAAGCTGGGCTGCCTGAAATCGGATAAAAGACCGAACTCGGAACAAAAGACCTAGTTGCTGGGAATTGCTAACATTTTTTCAGTTTTCAGTAGCGGAGGAAATCCATCATTGTTTGAAAGATTATACCACTGTTTGTGGCATTCAGCGTGAGTGGATTACTGGTACCACCGGGGACAAAAGCACTCCAGCGATGCGCCACACAGCACCGCTGCATGCTAATCTGGCCCCTATTGAAAAGATGCCAGCAGCGCACTGTGCCACTGTGTAACACCGTACAATCTGGGCTCTTTTTACAAGGTGGCAGGGCTGGCTGAAATACTTGGGTGTCAATAGATGTTGTCTGTCAGATTAGAGTAGCCACCAGACAGTCATTCATGTGGGTGTAAATGTCCAGTAAATGAACTTGTGATTTTTTAAAAGAATTTTGAAAATGGAAAATCTTGAAAATCCCCCGGTTTTACGTCATGCAACTTCAAATTAAACCCTGCAGCAAGTGGTTGAACATGTCATAGTCAGATGGCACAGAATACAGATCCTTCCATTGCAAAATGGCAAAAACTTCACACAAAGGGTACATGTACCCTCGATACTCTGAATCGAAGGGATTCCCAATTTCATATTAACAGATGGGAACAACTTAAAATCTCTGAACTGTGTCATCGGCCTTTAGATGGGTCATTTGTAAATTGTATACATGTACATAGCGCAGTGGATGTACTAATTATTTTTTTTTATTTTAAATATTTCAAATTACATGATGTGCCAAAGATTTTTAACTGGTTGTTTGAGGGCACACTTTCCAAAATGGGGAAAGACATGGCCGCCCCATGAAATTGTATGCAGTTAAATGACCATTAGATGTAGTTTACAATGCAGCTTCATTTCTAAACACTTTTGTTTTCAAGTTTTATACTATCGGTCCTGAGAAACTAATCCTCCATCTGTCTTGTTTCTTTCAAGATTTAGCACCCCCCTCAGTGTTAGCTCTTTATTTATATTGACGCACCATCTGTGAAGTTGAAGGGGCACAGCCTTTGTCTTGACCAACCATTCAAGTGTGGAGGGGGTTGTGTCGCCATGATTGAGTACAGTGCGGAACTGTATTTACATGTATATGGAACTCAGCAAGTGGCCTCACAGTGTAGCCCTCAACACACCTTTTTTTGGCCTGTTTGTTTCAAACAAATCTGGATTGCGATCAGTGATCTGATGTTGCTTCACCAATACAAAACCCACCTTCCACGAACTAGCCTTGGGTTCGCTGATCCAGATTTGTGCCAAACAAACAGGCCCATTGATTTCAGGGGCCAAAGGTCAAGATCTGCATAACAATACCTACGTGAATTATTGGTCCCACAGATGAACCAGATTTCATAGAGATGCTGCCAAGTGTGTCCAATTTAAATGGTATTGAAACAAATTATTTGAATGTCAACATATACATAAATGGAATGTACAAATGTTAATCAGATATCAAACCTGTCCACAGGCTCAAGACCTTTTGCACCGGGAAAAAAAAAGGAAAAAAAATTTGCCAAGGGGTACCCCTTTGGATTTGATTTCTGAACTTGTTTTATTGAGTGTTTCAAATTAGTGCGCAAGTGTGCTAGAAACTTGAAATCTTTTATCAAGTATATATTATGGATGTAAACGTTTCAGTCTGCTATTGTTTCAAGCCCAAAATTAAAATTATATACTCTACAATTTTCCCCAAACATTAAAAAGAACTACATGACGCAAGAAATACAGCTATTGCAATCAATGTGCTAGTCCTTCTGTACAGGGACCATGTTTTATTTCTCTTTTTTTAATTTCCCTTTTATTTAAACGGCTCAGTACACCATGCCACCATATTGCCACTAGCAGAGGGACACTAAAGACTTCAAATAGAGAGTTTTTTTAAAAATTCCACACTGCCACGCACGCACACGTTTCTACCAATTGGCCTACAATTAAAGAGAAATATTGACAAGCTTTGGCAGGTGTTCCTATCCGATAATACTACATGGCTGTACTCTATCGCGGAGTTGAAGGGTGGGCCACGTTTCGTGAGGCCAAGCAAGTCTGCTCTAGGTTGTCTTGCAGACAAGGCACCTGGCAATACGCTTAACCAAGCTTGGACCTGCGAAGGCAACGGGCAGTTGGCTTCAAGAAATGTGACGTTGTCCTGGCAATGCTGCTGGATGTAAATAATGCACTCTAACCTCACTGGATTGCAACAAGAATAAACCACAGAAGGATGAGTAACATTTAAGGACAATTCTGACAAGCACAGCTGTGTCCCTGCCACATTTACAATACTCCACATAAGCTGCCTCAGCACAGATACATACATGAACATCACCATGTAAGATCCTTAACATTACAGATCACCATGCAGCCAACATTTTGGATATTAAGGAAAAAAGAGCAGTGTTACATCACAGGTGCTGATCGAGTGCCAAAAAAAGCTGCTAAGATCTACCATCGCACAGGTCAATTTACAGTTTTGGGTCTGGCCCGGACAAACTGTTCCTCAGCGCACAGCGGCATAGCACACAGGGGTGAAGTACATGAAACAATAGGTTACAGCAGCATTATTCACATCCAGATCAACTTTCTACTCCGTCAAAAAATCAGTGACATGGTATAACATGTACAATCTACTAAGCAAAAAAAAAAGGATTTAAAAGGGGACAAATTTCACATCAAGCAAGTTCATTTACAAAGACCCCCCCTCAAAATTTCAATATTTGCTCAAGTTACTTTTTTTTTGTCATACTGATATGCAACACATTTAAAGGATTCAAGAAGTTATCAGCGTTAAAAAGTTGAAAATTTAAAATGGGAAAACTGCACAGATTTTCTGTGGATTAGCTAGTAATTCTATTTGCGGGGCAAACACAAGGTTCAGAGGTTAACATCTGTATCATTCTACTTACCTACATCTAGTTGGCATGAAAATCTGAGCAGTTTTCCTTCTGACGTTCACAAGTCTTTTCATTAACATACCATAATCGTCTTTGTAACAACTCAGTATTCAAACCTACAGGCAAAATTTCATAATTCAGTGTCTACAAATACACGTGAAGTCTTGATTTTCACCTCTACTCTGTTTAAAAAGGGCATGGCACATGTGAAATCAAAATTAAATGAAACAAGACCGAAAACCAGATTGCAGTACTAAAAACATAACGCACGATGGTGTCTATTCGTCCAATTGCAGCAGGATGGTTACTTTTCACGTAAATAAGAGCCCCTCCTTTTGAATTGGTGAAACATGATTCCGAGCAGGCCCAGATTTTTCTGTCCACACATCTGAAATGTTTCGTTTTACTTACTGTTTAAGACAATCGCAGTTCGCCAAATGCCGGTACTGTAAACCAGCAGTTCTGTGTACTTTCTACAATAGATTATGGGTACGGCCCTTACATTAATTTCCATGGTTTCCAGTTATTATTAGGCATAACACAAATCTACCATTACAAAATTTCCAAATGCAAGCAAGCATGGCACATTTCTTTATTAAAAAAAAGAAAAGAAAGAAACCGACAACATAAACTAATGTATTTATTTTTTTAGAAGTACTGCACTATTATTCAAACCAGTATTAACTGGCTTAATCTAAATCACGTACTTACATTGTTTACTAGCTTAAATATTGTCTTGGACAATGTTTAGTACTATCCACACGACTTCCCTGAAAAAAAGAAAACACCCCCAAACAGATGAGATAATACAGTAGTTCAAACATTTTTGTGTGTCCATACAGAAAACATAAGCTGCTTGCGTTGATTCTATACAGGCTTTGTCAACATTCTTCTCCAGTCACATTGTACAAGTGCTAGAGGTTGGACTGCAACTAGTAACCAGCTGCAGGATACCAGGGAAGCAAAACTGTCTAAATTTGGGGGAAACCAAAGACGGGAACAGACAGTGGACTGATATAAGCACAAACTGTTGTCAAAAGTGCCTTTCTCTTGTCGAATTGACATAATGCATATTAGTACCCCCCAAATCCCCTGTACATGTACACCAGGCCCACAAAACAAAACTTCCAAGAATTTATGTCACACCCTGTTGATAAAGCTAGACTTACAAACTGAAGGGAAACCCTCTTAAACAAATTTGTGTCCCAGCACACAATTTAGTTCCTCAGGGTAATCCTACAATTTAAAATACTGAAGATTTTTGAAGGGTAAAGTTTTCTACCATCGTCAAAGGACACGAGTGTGCAACTCGAGATGTTCTATATGGACTTTAACTACCCCACCAGCAACTCCACCTTTTTTGAAACCTCTTTCTAGAAAAAAGGATGGATGGACTAAAAACCAGTGACAAATTTACCCCAGTTGTACAGTGGATGAGGAATGTTCAAATCTAAAACCTGCCATTCAGAATAACTGGCAAACATACTGTTTGCTATGATACTGTACCACACGGAAAAGAACACACAGAATTTTGTCAGAAGACAAAAATTTAGACACAACAAAACTCCTAACCTCATAACTTTTTTTTTAGCTTTACTCTGTGTGATGAAAAAAAGTTGAAGGGATCAAACACATCTATCACAAAATTGACAAATGTGAATTTTTGTTTGATATACCAACAGCCATTTTTATCCTCACTAGAACTGAACTCAGTAAAAAGTCTAGTTTGAAAAAACTGAAATGCCAATTTCTGTCTAACCCCGGACACTGTTTTAAGAATACCATTAAGAGATGTTGAAATACTTTCAAATTATGAATAAGTAACTTTCGTCAGACTACTCTAAGATCCAGAACAATGTTGGAATGGTTTTTTTTTTCCGTTTCAGTACAACAGGTATGTTCCACAAATAGTCGCAAAAAACTGCCATATCTGAGTCTGGTCTGGAACCTTTTTCCATTCCATAAGTCCAGTTACCACACCTGAGATATGGCAACAGTTTCTGGCAAGTCTTTCTGCTATGCATTTTGAAGATGTTAGGTTTTCTTCATGAAGTGATCAATTTTAAAATTGTACGTATGAACGGGCTGGCAATTTCACTCTATTCTCATTGAAAATAAATCAAAAGACACTTACAATGATAATAATACACTGGGTTATGTTACAATATTATTTTTGATTTATTGAACAGTTCTTTTAAACTTACACCTATGTATTCAAGTACTTTAGTTTTGCTTACTGAACACTATTCATGCAGAGCCTAACGTGACACCTTACACTTGGAGTTATAAATTACACGGAAATAGGATTTATCACATGAATTCTCACGGGTATATCTGCTAGGCTACAAATTACATGAATACAACTAGTGCACGCCTCTGGTGCAGACATATCAAATATCTCACACCACAGAAATACTTCTGCCTCTTCTACATTGATGAATTCTTAAATACTTTTGTGGGCTGTACTACGGAATACAGTACGTAAGCACTACATGTAGGTATGGTACAGAGCTATGTAGGTAAAATGTGATGCGACTGCAAAGATGAATACAAAATCTCACAGAAAAGTAGGAGCGGGAACTGTTACAAAATGAAGTTGGACAAGTACCGACCACAGTCAAGATTTCCCATTTTGCACATCAAATAGAACTATATCACCACAAAGTAATGTTGGGGGTTTTTTTTGGTTGAAAAGTAGAAATTCCCGCTGCTCAGCATGGGATGGTCCAAGACGAAACAGACCTTTCCCAGATGCCTATCTTTTTGTCCCTCCCTCCAAAAGAAGATTCTGAACCACGCCCCGAAAGCCTCCCTCCCCGTCACATGCCGAGCATGTGGCCATCACATGAAGACTCACATGCTGTTGGCACGGGATACCACGCACATGGTCACATGCTCGTCACATGCTCAACACATGCCCGTGACATGTCCAATCGGATGAAAGCCTGCTCCTCACCACAGGCACAAGCACTTGACCGCTCACAGCAGTCCCACTTCTCTTGCAAAGTCCATGTTTGCTCAAATCTGAATACTCTGAAGCAAAAATTCATCCGCACATAAAAGCACTTAAAGAGACGATTACTCCTCCTTTTCTCCCCAAATTCACCTGTGCGGTGTTGCGATCCCCAAATTTGACCAATTAATTGTTTTGTTTTCTTGGAATTATCTTACTTTTTGCACTAAACACCTATGCAACAGCAACAATAAAAAATGTACACATTTGCTCTACAAGGAACACCAACATCAAACGCATAGGACTTCTTCATATTTTCAAAGAGCGATACACTTTTTTACATTTACAACCTTAGAATGTCACATTAAAAACACCTATCAAGACAGTTAATCTACAATTTATCGGGTGCTCTTGAGAAAATATTCATTAGTTGTGCAAGTTGAAGGTTTCTCCCCCAGGATATTTTTTCCACTTATGAAGTAGGTAAAGAGGGCCTTTTCAAAGGACCACAATCTCTGATCCACAATTTATGTCACTCAGATCATTAGCATTCACCCTAGGAAAAACATTGGAATAAATTTACACTGCGTGTGACCAGGATACAGGGCAGAATAAAAGCCAGTTACCATGGATATTGGATGGCACGATTTTAACACCATCATCTTTCGTTTTGAAGCTACCCAGGATCGTTTGCTCTATTTATTAAAAAACTGCCATGCATCTCGTCAGCAGCAATGCTGTTTCAGTAATCACTGACGTGTTACATATATAGCAGATATCACTCTACAAACAAATAAGGCGGAGGGGGTAGGGATCGCATTTGTCCTTGAAACGATTTGGGAATTGTTCTGTCCCTTCTGCGATCATCCTTCTCACGCGAAGGCATCAATTTACACTTAGTTCAGTTAAAATATGGTCAGCACTACCTACACTGTATCTTTGAAAAATACCTACTAAGCGACCACTGCTTAATAAACACAAAAGTTCTTTTCTGGTGTCCTCATGGGACGAGCGATCACAGTAATGTACAAAGATTTATCAAGCTCCTTCCAAGCGGCTGATAACTGCAGCAGCGTGGTTTCTTCCCCCCTAGCCTCAACCTCCAAATCATTCCATCCCCCAAAACTACGAGCAGGAAAGCCACAAAAAATTGTCGAGATGGAGAGAAAAGGCAGAAAATAAGGAAGCAAACTCTCATTACCGTTTGACTCCTACGCAAAGAAGTATAAAACAAAAACAAAATGACAAATTCTAAGTCTTGAAGAACCAAACTGCTTGGAACCAGTTCAATCCAGTCTGGTGGCAGACCTTTAACTATTGTTCCTTATGGTAACAGCTGGCAAGAACTGGTTCTGACCGGTTCAGACAAGATGGTGGACAACGAGGCCACTTCGGAAACTTTTTTTTAAAAATGGACATAGCCACATTGGTACACACAAACCCCAACTCGGGCAAAAAGCTGGAAACAGTGCACGGGGAGACAGGGGGTTGATTCCAATGGGCGCTTAACTCTCTGCCTTCTCCTTCTTGTCTTTCTTGCTCTTGAGGAATGAGGGGGTGCGGAACTTCTTCTTCTTGTCCTTGTCCTTCTTCTTGGATGGCGAGGTGGCGTCCTTGGTGGGCGAGGCCTCGGCGCTGCTGGCGCTTCGCACCCCGGCCTCCTGCGAGGGCGAGGCCGCCCGCTCGTCCTCCTCCTCCCCCTCCTCGGGCTCCGCCTCCGCCTCGGCCTCCTCCCCGTTCAGCGTGGTCTCTTTGGTTGTCAGCGTGGTCGTGACCACCCGGGTGGTTGTGATTTCCGAGCCATCCTCTGTAGCGATCGCAAAGACGAATCGACGCAGAGACAAAAAAAAAAAAATGGTCACCGCAAAAACAAAGAGACCTGCTGAAGCTGAGAAATGGCAACAAACAATGTGGGTTCTGACATTTTGCCTGCAGTGTAATGAGGCATTGCCACGTACATGTACAAGCCACAGCACATTTGCTAACAGAGCCCCCCTTGAAAAAAATGTGAGCCACCCCCCAGGTGCCCCCTGAGAAATTCCATTCCAGCTACTGGTTGTGCCTAGGCATGTACTTAACCCTTAGACAGCCTATCTTGTATGTAGTAAGTGCGCTCAATTGGCCTTGTCGGGTCATTATGGTCTACAAGAAACTCCTGTTCTGGGGCAGGAAGACCTACTTCTCCCATCAGGCAGCAATGACAAATGCCAGAACTGTGGAATGACCAGCTGATGTTTTCTCCTCCAAAAAAAGGGGCCAAATTTTTCGATACAGGGTGGTGCGATTTAAATAACAGGAAACACCACCATGGGGTCACACGCTTTTGAGGTGAAATTTCGTTCGCTGTCTCCAACTCCAAGTTTGAGCAGCAGAGAAGGAATTTAAATGATCACGATCAATTAGAATAAATGAGCCTGGAGATCAACCCTTGTCAACTCACCTCCTTTGGTGACAACCACTTCTTTCTTGGTAGTGGTAGTTGTCTCTTCCGCCCCCTCCGGACCGTTCATGTTAGGCGCCTGCACAATCAGCTCAATCTCTTTCACATCTACAAATCAAGGATGGATAAACATTTACTGCAATTTTACTAATAACCAATCGCAAACTGCATGACAAACCTTTTAAGAAGTTTTTCTTCCATTTTTTACTTGATTAACTCATCTCCATTTTCAAAGCACTACAATGGTTATTATTATCCCGTTCATTAACCCTAACCCTCCTCAATCCTCCAACAGGTGAAGGATTGAGGAGGGTTAGGGTTAAGCCAGGGGACCAATTTGGCAGCCACTGTCAGTGTATATCTGGTCTTCACCCTCGTAGGGCACCCATTCATACATCTGGGTTTCATGAGGCAAAACCGGGAGGAAGTGACTTGTTCGAGGTCAAAGCAGGTCAAAATTGTTAACTGTGAGGCCACAACACTTAGTGACTGAGATTTTGCAACTTGCAGCCAATGAGCCAAATCGCTACTTCAAAAAGGCAACGTCAATTGAGAACAAAGCACTCGACGTCACGCGGATGCTAGCATGCTCAGTGCATGCGGGTTGGCGTGCAGCCACGCTAGCACTAGCAACCTGACCTGTGACATGCTTCAAAACACCCAACTCCCTCATTCTAAACCTCCCCTGAAAGGGCCCATCAAGGATAGTGACTTACCCTGTCCGGTCTTCTCGGCAATCTCCTGCTTGTACTTCAAGATGTCCTCTTCCGTCATGTTCTCGAAGGGATTGGGGGCATAGGCTGTGTACAGCATCACATCCTTCTGGTGCTCACGGGTGATAATCCCCTTGGAGGCCGCCTGGACTTGGTCCCCACCACTACCGGGCTGTGTGGGCAGTAAAAAATCATGCAATTTGGTCGAAAGTCAATATTGAACCTACTCACCCACATTTCGGTACAAACCCTATATAACATGTAACTTTGGTTGTCAGCATCAGTGCAATTTATTTGAATGACTTAGTGCAAGAATTGTTCCTGGCACGGCAGCCTACTTTTGAAAGCTATGGAAGGACAATGTGCATGTGTTTGTATTGTGCATTGACCAATTTTCAACTGAATGCACACAACCAACTTCCAACTAAATGTGTCGAGACTGTTACTGAATTCAATGTGAATCTCTTGGAAGTCTGAGGGCGAAGCAGTACAAAAGCATGAAATATGACATTGCCGACTGAATGTATGATGAAACTTGGCTAAACTCAACGTTCTTGGATATAACTGATGACACTACAACATGCTTGAACTTAAATTCATACAGTTCTTCCCCCTGACAAAATTCAGTACCACTGGGCTTCAATATTTTGTGTAACATCAGAATTTAGTCAGCATGACAATGCAATATACATGTTACTTGAAATATAGAAATATTGCTTCCAAAAGCTGCAAACAAAAATAGAAAGTATCAACTCGCTTTAATCATTCAAAGCATTATTTTCAACGTGAAAATCAATCAAAATTTTCCTAGCAAAAAATCAAAATGCCACCTCAAAATAATACCCCTGTACTCCCCCCAGCTAATAAACTTATTGTATCTTTGCGCCGACAAGAATTTACAACGAAAGCAGAGAGGTTAGTTGCAAAGCGAAACAAAGCATGTCATTACAGAAACAAAGCACGTTATTAATGAAAACAAAACAAAACAGGGTGTGTACTATTTACCCAAGTGCACATCTCCTGGTGCCAATACATCTACTGGTGTTTACTGAATCTACAGCTCAGTGAATCGTGAAGTATAACCTATTCATCACAGGGACATCCAATGTGCCAGAGGCTACGTGACAACCAACCAAATTACCTCACTGGCCTCTGACTGATTTCATCACGCCATGACAAAACGTGCCAGCATATTGACTATTTGTCTAACGGACCGCCACTGTTGGCAAAGCATTAAAAGCAAGTTTGGTTTTGAACGATGCCAACATATCATTAACTCTGCAAAGGAATAACAGTTAAGGAAGACTGTTTAGTAAAAAAAAAGTTTTGGAAAACACTTTCAAACTGGTGAAGATGCAAACCGATTTGAAAAGTCAATTGTGCAGTATAAAAGACATGTTACTGAGGCTAAAGAAAAACAAAACAGGACACTAAACAAGCTACCTGCAGGGTTCACTAGTTCTCTTAATGGGATCTCAACAGACAGCCAGCCCCTAAAATCTCTTTGAAGTCTCCACCATTCCAGTCTCTATGCACAAGTTCCATGGGCTCGCACTAAAAACTATCAGTCCGCCCCAAGTTCACAGATACGTTGCGTGTGTGAATTTTCAGGTCTGCTGTCGCCATCCAGTGACTTCACAAAACTAATCCAAAAGTTCTTAGACCGAGGAAGACCATCCCCTATTCCCTAAGGAATTTGTTCCTAGGAATCTGTCCCCATGCTGAAAACCAGTGGTACCGGTGCCGATGTATTCAATATATGGTTGTGTCTTAATAGCGTGTTTATGGCTGCCAATAACGTACAAGTCTATAGGAAGTGGCTTCCATTGGTGCACACATTATTTCTAGCCATAGCTAAGTGATTCAGACATGGTCTGGCTTCCACTGCATGTATCAGACACTACATGTATGTCAAGTCCAGGTGATGGTTCCAAGGCTCTTTGTCCGTCAATCCTAGGGATGCTAAGTAAATGCCTTGAAGTCAAAATGACTGAACCTGATGCATTTATTTGCAAGCCACAGACAGGTACAATGTGCATTAGGCTTCAAGCGATTTACATAGCAAAGGGTTTGGTGGTGTTTGGAAATGGCGCCGTATTGAAAAGTGGAGCTAACACTAACTGGAGGGGGAAAAAAAGCAGAAAAGATGGTGCATAAGAATAGGAATGTGTCGTGAGAAAGGTACACAGCAGGGACACAATGCAACTTGTCAGAAAGAAGCAATCATGGAAGAAAAAAGGGCTTAGCCAGGAACAAATAGCCATGTTTGTGGGGCGAAAAAAAACGCATTTTTTTTCCACCAGACTGTGGGGTCCACTGGTCAGATACCTTGCGGGGTGACTCTTGCAGGTTATCTTTGGAGTCAGACAAGGGGGCATCCCTAGCAAGCTAAGAAAAAAAACAAACAAGCAAAATACACATGGAGTTGACTCGGCAGCTCTGCTCTGAACGAGATCTGCACTAAAATGTTTTTTTTTTCTATATGCGTTGGCATTTTACAGCTCCAAGGGATGCTCCAAGTTGGAAATGGATATGACAGACTGACGTTTGGTATTCGCTTGTCAAACGCAACCGCCTTGTGTCACCCTGTGATCTCAGACGAAGAACATTCCCTTGGAATTTGCCGAGGGCCAAATTGTCTGAATCACTGGTGGAATCTGAAGGGTGCCTTGGATTGTAAGTCTGGGAGACAACATGGAAATGTGGAACTTGTCTTTACACAAATGAAGATGTCAAGTTGGAATGGACTGCCACAGACGCATACAGAAGGAAGTTGCTAAGTAAAACCAAAAGAAAGGGGTTTTTCATGCACTGAACTGTGAGCAAAAGTGACTTGTGCAAAAACAACAGTCATGCAGGCCACACCTCAATTTAAGATGCTACAAATCCGAAGTTAGACATTTTGCCGCATGCACCACCAGTTGTTGGGGAAAAGATTGGCTAATTCGTGTGACGGCAGGACACAAAACGGAAAAAACTGATAAAGGCTGAAGTGGACCGAGACGTTCAAAATGGCAGAAGGAAAAATTGCGGTTAAAGCTTGCCAACCCGCCCTTGCATTTATGAGATCAAGCCTCTGGTCCAGGGACCATGTGACTACCAATAATGACCGCAGCATGAAAAAACAAAACAACTATTCCCAAGACGAACATCATGACAAAACCCACTAAAAAAGGGGTGAGGAGGGTAATTTGGAAAGTTGGAAGAAAAAAAGATGTGCACGATTCCACTGAACTTAGACCTGTGCAAGTTTTATCACACACAATTTATGTCTGTTCTGCATCATGATACTTGTATCACTTGCGCAGTGGTTCCCATGAGCACATGGGCATCTCGCATGAAATTTAAGCATTACCAGAACTGAACGGAAAAACCACACTGGTGTTGTCCACTACTCACCAAAATTCACTTGTTGCTATATCATAAAATGCACGTCAAATGAATGATATTGATTTTTCTGTTTTGGAGTGAGACAGCGGGGGGAGTGTCCAAAAAGCTCTTTGGGAAGGAAACTTTACAAAATGGAGAATGCTTGAAGGAAAGCAAAATTAAAAAACAAACAAACAAACACCCAAGGATTAACGTTTTTGGCTCCAGAGGCAATGATGCGCAAAAGCACTATGTCTGTTTGCACTGAATATGCATCATTTCCATGAATACGACAAACACTTCGACTGACCTGAGCCTTGCGCGTGTCACCATACTGCACGCCCGACAGCACCTCCGAGATGGGGCCGGCAGTCACCTTATCGTCAAATCTGTCTGTCTTCAACTGCAGAGAGAAATAAAGAAAAAAAACAATTAACCAGTGAAAGACTAAACAGACTGAAGATATTGACAACCTGATGCCACACAGATTGCCAATTCTTGGCATCACAGGCCCGTCTTGACTTTACACTTTAAAGACACTGACCCTCGTGTAGCCTCTACATCAAGGAGAACTCAAGCAGACGAGCACAACTTGAAGAAAGCAGTACATAACCTCCAATAGCTACTCTGTCAACAAACCACCTCACGCTTGGTCAACTGACTAGGACCTTTACCTAAAAAAGAACACCTACTCAATGCAATATGGCATATTGTTTGAAACATGATTGGGGTGACTAATGCTGATGCAGAGCATTTCAAGAAAAAAAGGAAATGACAAAAAATATTTGGGCAGCTGTTTTGAATATCAGTAAGCAACAGACAAGAACGCCCGAGACGTGACACGGCCTATGCTCTGTTTGACATGTGCGCTACTGGACTAGATGTGCTTCCAACTTCATAAAGACTCGTCTCTGAAATCTATTACTTACATGGCATTCTTCAACTGACCTACAGACCACTCCGAACTGGGTTTTATTTAGGCGGTGAACTTACATCTTTGTGCTTTTTCTTCATTTCCTTGGGGTCATCAGACAGCACTGAGAACTGGTGAGGGTCCACTTTGATTGGTTCGCCAGAGGTCTGCTTCTGTTCATCAGATACCCACTTAAAGAAAAACAACCCAAAAAAAACCCGGAAAATTAAAGATCAGATGTATGCACGGACAATACAATAATGAATACTTTTTTTTGTGCTTTTAATTTTTCTTTTCCTGGGATGAACCAAGGTTTTCTAACAAATGTGCATACGAAATGCAACTTGGAGGGCCGAGGCAACTTAGAGAGAGAAAATGAAGACGTTTTGTAGTTTTAGAGGTGGGAGGAAAATTACCATATTCCAAGAGAAACCAATGAAATAAGGTTGGGACAGAAAACCTACTCTAACTTGGCCTGGGTGGAATTTGAACCTGGGTTGCAGATGACAACAGGCGAGGGAAGTACCCCGAAACCAGCCCCAATCCGACTCCCATTAAACAAAGGATTAAAAAGTCACGGCTGTGGCTTGCAATAACAAGTGTGCCTATGGCAAGCTGTCAGCCAGTGGCTGCACCTGCTTCCCATAGATGAAGGTGCTTATGTCAGCCACAGCTAAGATGTGTCGGATGCAGCCTGAATTATGGCTTACCACAGTCTTTGTCTTGGGGGTCTCGTCCCCTTCCTTCACCTCCTCCTGAACTTCAACCTTGGTGTAAGTGTTGGGCGTGTTCAACCACTTGGTCTTCTCTCCAGCCTGCTTGCGGTTCATCAACTTCATGGGCGACTGGTACTTGCTGCTCTCTTTGTCATCGTCGTAGAAGTAGGTGACCGAGGTGGAGGCCGCTGGGTGGGCCACCTCGCTGCGGGGCTTGGGCTCAGAACGCACCAGGGGCTGGTGGTACACATAGCCTGTTCTGTGTCCCTGGTGATGCACAGAAGAAATGACAGTTAATGATTAGCTTGTGTGTACTTGAACCATAATCCAAGTCTTATCCCAGCTGGGGATTTTATTAGAACCCCATGTGCCACTTCAGCAAGTAGCACTGGGACCTAGAATGGCACTTGACCTTAAAGTATTTGGGGTTGGCATGGCATTTGACCAATAGAATTGGAACCTGAACTTGACACTTGGCCCATAGGTACTAAGACCCGTTTGGGTAAGCAATACACAATACTGATTTGACACATGACCTCATGACACCCCATATTTGGCACTCGACACTAGTATTGGTAGCTGGTGAGGCACTTGATCATATTTTCACTTGCCACAGTGATAGCAGCATTGCCAAGTAAAACTGGTACCCAATCTGACACCCACCATTACCTTAGGACTTGAACTGAACTGACACTGCACCACACTGCACGTAGTTTGGCACTAATATCAGAGCTACATCATGTCATGATGTCTGAAGACCTAATTCTAGACATGCATTGAGAAACTCTGGAGACATTTCTTAGACATGGGAGGAACCCCCCCCCCGAACATTCTGGAAAACTCAACAGAATCATGCAGGGACTTAAAAACCAAATCCACATCACGTGGACTGAGGTGACAATGCATGACAGTGGTAATAAAGCAAGGACAAACCACTTCCAAACTCCCAAATCACCAAACTCCCCTAAAATCTTGAGGACTGCCTCACCATGTTGTCCAGCTGCCGCATCATGGCTTCAAACTCCAGCTCGCCAATCTTCCACCTCTTCTCACGGCGCTTCTCCCCTTCCTCCTCCGGCGAGGTTGGCATGATAACGCCACCACCACCCTTGACTGCCACATTGCGGGTCGCCTCCTTCACGGCGTCCGAGACAAGGATCAGGTTGTCCAAGCCTGCCGACATGCACCTGACCTGAAGAGGAAAAAAGCCCAAAGTAACATTTATTACTTGAATTTCACAAAAACATCTTGACTTTGTAAGGACAAGGATCTGGTCGATAATGAGCTGAAGAAAATGTTTTAACTTTCTTTTTTCAACTTATCGGTAGAGCATCGCTTGACTGGACGTTCTTGGAAAATATATACATGAATGCCAAGTCCTGCTCAATCAGTCTGAGCTCATCCTTGGGAGTCATGACTCATGATCAGTGGGTAAAGAGTTCCAATGCACCTGCTGGCCATATGCCATGGACCTTCCCCAGTCCAGGGAGCTACCTGTGACGGAGTGACATTCTATCCGGGGTTGAACTCCAGCCTGACAAGCCGTAGAGTTTCCACAGACTTGCATCCGCCTACTGAATGGGCTAATCCCTGAACATCAACCGACACCTGTGGTCACTTACTTGGGTCTCGCAGGCCGCGACCACGTTAACCGTCCAGTAGTACGCCTCTTCCACCGTCTCACCGCAGCATACTACGCCATGGTTGCGCAGGAACAGGATCTTGTTGTTGGGGCCCAGAGCCCGGATGATGTCGTCCTTCTGCTGGTCGTTGATGATGATGCCACTGTAGTCAAGGTAGGACACCTCGCCACAGATCAGGGCCTCCTGGCTGAGGGGCAGGAGGCCTTGCTTCATGGAGGAAACCTGAATGGAGGAAAAACAAAGGAAAAACTTAACTTGCTGTTGTGTTAAGAGCTGGGCTTGTGGGTCAGATTGTTTTAGACTAGACAAGACAAGGACGCATAAATGACCTAAGTGTCTACTATGCAAAATACCAGCACTAGAATGTTTAATTTCACAAAGGGAAAAGGTTAACAGGCTCAAGTCAACATCAGCATACAAGGCTCGTTGTAAGTAACTGGAAACGAACGAAAAAAAGAACTGCCTTTGTCATAGTAACAATGAAAGAGTCAGTGACTAGACAATGGAAGACTTTTGACTGACTTCCAATGGATGTATGAAGACGTGACTCCACACCAACAAGAAACCAGTGACTAATTGTATCAAACATTTCATATTTTTGCATGACAGATTTCTCAATTACTACATTAATTACACGTTCCACATAGAATCCCTTGAATCCTACATGGCAGAATGGACACTCACTGCCACTACACCCGCGGTGTGAATGTGCACCACACACTTGGCGTCGGGCCGGCAACTGTGAATGGCAGAGTGCAACGTGAAGCCGGCCACATTGGGGCCATAGGTCGTGGTGCCCGGGTCGACGGTCTGACCCAGCATGTCCACCTTGATGAGGGAGGAGGCGGT